>NW_026623324.1:684387-749223 GCF_030028575.1 Malurus melanocephalus | reverse complement strand
AAAAAAAAAAAAGACACAAAAAAAAAAGAAAAGAAAAACACCCACACTACACTCTCCCCATACTCAACACGCCTCCCAAGCGCTGCCGGCGCTCGCAGCCCGGGGGCAGGGTCCAGCCGAGCCGCCCGGCCCCACCAGCGGGGAGCAGCGCTGCCGACCCCGTCCCCGCCAGAGTGCCCCACGCCCCCCGCGCATTCCGGGGCTCCTGAGGGGCTCTCCGGCCGGGCAGTCCCGGCCTGTCCCGTCCCGTCCCGTCCCTCCCCCGCCGCCCCGCTCACCTGGGCCCGCCGCGTCCCCCCCGCGGCACCGCCTGTCGGGCCCGCCCGGCCGGGGCTGCGGCCGCCACATGCCGGACCCCGGCCCGAACCGGGCGGAAAGCGGCCCCGGCACCGGCCCCTCCCCGCCGGGGGCGGGCCMGAAGCAGCTCCACCGCCCCGGGGAAGGAGAGGGCGGCGGGCGGGACCGGCTCTGGAGGGTGGTGCGGGCGGCGCGGGGAGCGCTGCCGTCGGGGCTGGGTGCGTCCAGAGTCCCGGGGAGGAAGGGGCCTCTCCAGGCTCCGCCCGCGCAGGGCTTTCAGGCTGTCCAGGCWCTGTTCCCGCAGGTCTGCAGCACTGAGTTAGGGTAGAGGGGAATCACGGAATCCCACAATCAGTCAGACTTGAAAGGACCACAGTGGTCCCACCTCCCTGCTCAAGCAGGGTCATCCTAGAGCACCTGGCACAGGATTGTGTCCAGATGGCTCTGGTGAGGGAGACTCCACAACCTCTCSGACCATCGGTTCCAGTGCCCACACAATAAAGAAGTTCTTCCTCATATTCAGGTWGAATTTCCTATGCGTCAGTTTCTGCCCATTKCCTCTTTTCCTATTGCTTGGCACCACCAARAAGARCYGGGCTCCATCYGCTTGACAYCCTCCCTTCAGATATTTGAAAACATGGATTAGGTCCCTTCTCAATTGTCTCTCTTGAGGCTGAACAGGCCCCTCAGCCTTTCCTCATCAGGGGSATGCTCCAGTCCCTTAATCATCTCTGTAGCCCTCTGCTGAATCTGCTCCAGACACTCCATGTCTGTCTTGTACTGAGGAGCCTGGAACCGGACACAACACTCCARATGTGGTCTCACCAAGGCTGAGTASAGCAGCAGGATCCCCTCCCCTGACCTGCTGGCAATGCTCTTTCTAATGCATTCCAGGGTTCCATCGGTCTTCTTGTTCATGTGGATGTGGGCATGGCTTATGGACAGCTTGGTGTCCACTGGCACTTTCAAGTCCTCTCCACAGAGCCAATTCCCATCAGGACAGCCCCTAACCCATACCAGTGCTTGGGACTATTCCGTCCCAGGTGCAGGACACAACCTGTGCTGCACATACCTACCTACACATATGGTCTCTGTCTCACACGTCCCGCCATCACAGAGATATGGCTACAACAAATATAAATATCAAATATACGGAAAACAATTTCTTTTCAAGTTTAGCAATATGAGCATTGCTTGGTCTCAGAGACATCATGTGACTGTTTGTGAGCTCTCCTCTGGTGCTGTTTTGCGTGAGATACTGAATTTAGCAAGATGTGAACAATTATTATGGTATTCATTGGCTTCAAGTAGCCATAAACATCTTGGAGCAGGACTTGAAGGGACACTAAAAAAGTTGGCAGATGATGCAAAATTGGGTGGAGCTGTTGACTCCCTTGAAGACAGTGAGGCCCTGCAGAAAGACTTTGATAAAGGGCTGGACAATCACCAGCCCTGTGAAGTTCAGCCAGGGACTCTGCCAGATGCTGCACCTTGGATGGGGCAACAGTGGATGTATGGAAAGACTGGGGAASAAGATGCTGGAAAGCAGTGCTGTGGAAAGGGACTTGGGTATCCTGGTCGATGGTAAGTTGAATATGAGCCAGCAGTGCCCAGGCAGCCAGGAGAGACAAGYRTGTCCTGGGGTGCATCAGGCACAGCATCGCCAGCCGGGCAAGGGAGGGGATTGTYCCACTCTGCTCTGACCTGGGGCAGCCTCACCKCGAGTGCTGGGGGCAGATTTGGGTGTCACAATATAGAAAAGAGATTAAACTGTTAGAGAGGGTCCAAAGGAGGGCAGTGAAGATGGTGAAGGGCCTTGAGGGGAAGCTGTGTGAGGAGTGGCTGTGGTCACTTGGTCTGTTCAGCCTGGAGCAGAGGAGACTGAGGGGAGACCTCATTGCAGTTACAACTTCCYTGTGAGGGCAAGTGGAAGGGCAGGTACTGATCCCTTCTCTGTGGTGACCAGTGTAAGGACCCAAGGGAATGCCCTGAGCTGTTTCAGGGGAAGTTCAGGCTGGGTATCAGGAAAAAGTTCTTTACCCAGARGGTACTTGGGCACTGGAACAGGCTCCCTAGGGAAGAGATCACAGCACTAAGTCTGACAGAGTTCAAGAATAATTTGGACAATGCTCTCAGGTACATSATGTGGCTCTTTGGGTTGTCCTGCACCGGGCCAACAGTTGGACTCAATGATCCGRTGGGTCCCTTCCAGCTCAGAATATTCTGTGATACTGTGAATTCTCTGTATGGTAATTTAATTGCTTTTGTATGACTCCACATACCTTTATGTTGCAGAGCTTTTTAATTTTATGGTAAGGTGCTATCATTTATATATATATATATGGGTTTTGGTTGGGATAGAGGCAATTTTCTTCATGGTAGCTTATTTAGGGCTTGTGACCAGTGTCAGGGATGCTTAACTGTGCAGTGCTTACACTGTTTCTCCAATTACCCTGCCAAGAAGCAGGTATACAAGAAGCTGGCAAGGGACATAGCTGAAACAGCATGACCTAAACAACCCAAGGGACATCCCAAACTACATGTCCACATGGTGTCAAGCCAAACAGTACAGGCTGGGGGAAAGAGGGGAAAGAGGAGAAAGAGAGAACATTCAAATTTATTGCATTTTTCTTCCAAGTTCACTGTTATGCGTGATAGAGCCTTGCTTTCCTGGAGATGACTGAACACCAGCCTGCCCATGGGAAGGGGTGAACGAGTTCCTTGTTTTGCTTTGCTTGCACATGTGGCTTTTGTTTTACCAATTGAATTGCCTATGCCTCAGCCCATGAGTTTTCTCACTTTTACCTCTCTGATTCTCTCTCCCATCCTACTGGGGAGGGAGGTGAGTCAGCGAGTGGCTGCATGGGGATTAGCTGCCTGCCAGAGTTAACCTTTAATATACAGCAAATGACTTCAAGTCCTTTTCCTAAAATCACTGTACCTTTCCTGATTCTGCCCTCTTGAACTTGCATATCATTAGAACAACAAGAATTTCTGTTAAAATCCCCTTTCCTGTTTTGTGCTTTAGGCAATTTTAGTCCTCCATCATTTCCTGTGTATTTACTCCTTCCTAGTTAAAACACATAACTTTGTGCTGTCCCTTACTGACAGTTTTCTTTCTATTGTTATTCATAATTATGAGCTTTATATAAGTTAATTAGTGTCCACTGACTACCGCTTTTATTGACTCTGCTAAAGTGATCCCTGCTTCACTCATGGACCATCATATCCACTGTATTAACCACGTACATTAAATCAGTGTTTTCTAGATGGCTTCTGTCCATCCTAATCTTCAAGAATGCTCCTTCCTTCTCAGATGCAGGAAATGCARTTGTAAGTTAAATATACCATCCTGTACACAAGGAAGTTTTCACAACATTCAGAGAAGTTGCTAAAAAAAGCCCAGGTTTATCTAACAACTGTCATCTTATAGATTTTCTCTGGTTTCAGTCCATTTACTGAGAAATACAGGACACGCTAAGGGAGTTTTGACCTCCTGTTCCAGTCTGTGCCCTTCCGGACTTGTGAGGGAAGACAGCAAGTAGCTGTGCCTCACATGCCAAAAACAGTCACACATCCTTCTCCTTCTTCCTTCAGCCTTTCAGTCAGTGCTAGCTCCCATCATTTAGAAAGAAATTGGTTGTAAAAGGGCAGTCTTATGGGTGCAGACAAAGGGCCCATCTAGTGCAGCCTTGCCTCCCGCTCAAAGCCAGGACAAGAGCAGGAAAAAGGCAGCACCCACAACACTTCCCCTTTGCACTCTCCCACCCACCCTCTGACCAATGTGTGCTCAGGGGGCTTCTCAGCTCTGTTTGGTTTGTTGAGCCAGTGGCCTGCGGTGGCTCTCACACTCTCTGAGGGTTTGCCCACCCTCACCCTGAGCCCACTTCAGCTCTTGGCCCACACAGCATCCATGGGTGAGGGGTTGCCCTGGTCTCACCTGCTGCACAAGGCACCAGTTCTTGTTCTGAGCCTGGCTCTGGCTTCCTGCCTTTGAGAGCTCCTGGATTTTTGTGCTTAAAAAACAGAGATTTTTCCCAATGTGTTTGCGCCTCTGATGATTTCCTGTGTTAACACATCATGCAGTCTCTTTTCCAAACTGTGCAGCGCTAAACTAATCAGACTGGCCAAATTATTTTCTGTTTCTGCTTTTTAGGATGAGGGGACTAAATGTAATGGATGTAACCCATCCTTTATGGATTCCTGCAGGGACATCTTCATGTTTGCTGTTGTGTTCTGTGTTCCTTTGCAAACGTTCTGTAGCATTTGATTGAGTGCTGCCACACACTTGACTGATGATTTCTGATGTGTAATTAACACCATGGTTTCCTTCTCAGTGTCCGTGMTCATTTCAGAGCTTTTTATCTTGTATGAGAGGCAAGGATTTTTCTTCCTGGTAGGTGCTGATTTAGTCTGCACACAGGGAATTTCATCTGTCACTTGATTGCCCTGTGTCTCAGTTTGAGACAATGTTTTCAGAGAAAAATGTTACACAGTAAATGTTTCCTCTGAAGTGAAAAATTTGGTATTTTTTTCCCACCAATATGAAATAGATGTTGGGGCAAAAAGTGAAGAGAAAAAAAAGTAGYTTATTAACAAACCACAGTGCCCACAGGACACAGATAAAAAGTAACCGTTAGATATTTAAAAGTCCAGAAATGCCCACTGACCCCTCTCTCCACAGCCGCTCGGCCACATGGTGCRGAGAAGATGGAATGTCTCCCCCCAGGAAAAAAAGAAACAAAAGAAAAAAAGTCCACATGGCGCTTGGGCAACAGTGGAAAAACCTGATGGTATCCTCTTCTCACTGTGGATGAAACAGAGGGTTTGGTGTGGTTTTCTGTCGCTGGCTTGGCTTCTTCAGGAATCTGGAATGAGGCGGCTGCTTGTCCCCGCCGGCCGCCAAATTGCTCCAGAAGAAAAGCCACACAAGTCGGAGAAAAGGGGTGGCGGTCCTGGAAAAGCTGTTTGCCCAAGCTAACAAACCCGAGCTAGCTAAASAGCAACAGAGTAACTCCCCTGCACAAAGCGAGCAAGGACTCCTGCAGCGTCGATGCTGAGGTCCAAAAAGCCCCTGGCTGCATAGCAGCCCTGGCTTTTAWACTGCCCGCGCCCCCCCTGCCCCTTCTTCCTGGTTGGATTTAAAGGTACAGGCACCTWTTGGGCATAGAAGCTGACAGAATATAGGAATACAGGATTGGCACAAAATCAACCCAAGACACCCTGTCATTCAACCTCACAAAGGTCCTGCAGTTCTTTGCAGCCAGCTCTTTCATGCTACCTCAAACAACTCAGCATCAGCAGCAGACTTGTTTCAGCTGCTTATATGATGAACAGCAGAGGTTCAAGAGACACTGGTCAATCCAAAGCTACCAAAATATTCATAGTCACGAAACAAATACTCAAAAGAAGTGGGGTATGATCTGTACTCAGGAAAAAAGCCCTGCTAAGGTGTTCTTTGCATTTGTTCTGCATCAGCTGGGGAAGTTAAATTTTATCCAAAACCTCGTCACTTCTGCTTCAGGTGAGTTTGCCTTACCTGATGTGTACTAACATCAGTGTGTATATTTAACAAAAGTCCCACCACAAGAGAATACTCAGTGGACTGTAATTGTTTACCTCAGAAGATAATCAGTAACATGTGTGAATATGTGTGTGTGCACAGAAYATGGCAATCTGTTCCTTTATCCAGAAAGGAGCTGCTTTTTGACAACCATACTCATTCAATTGCCATACCATTGGAGAGGAGCTGCAGGGATATGGCAGATAGTTTTTACTGAACTTAAAGTATAACTGGAGAAAAAGGTTCAAACACCCTTCTGAAACAAAACATTAGTAAGGGAGAATAATATTCTTGGGGTTTAATGCTGTTTTAATTGTGCCCTAACCTTGTTATAACCACAACCCTAAATCTGATCCAAATGATATGGGGAGATATCCTGAGATGTAGAGAAATATACTCTCCTACAGTTTGCCCTAACATACTTTTGGRCAGTAGTTAAGTGTTTAGATTGAGATGGATGGAGTAAGAAATTACACAGAAGAGCATACCTAACAGTGGATACTATAATGCTGTCTTCTAGTTTAGATTAGTCAGGAGGGAGCTGGAGCATTTTGATATTTCATAACTTCCAGTTTTCATTATAATGGCACATACAGGCACAGCCACCAAAAGAAATGGTCCTGCCTGCTCGCTCCTCTACTTCTCCAGTTGTGCCTATACCCATGCTACTGCCTGTTTTGTGCTGGCAGGAGAGTTTATCTGGCTCCACAATGAACTAGGAACAGACGTAGATTCAAAACTTTTTTTTTCCACTAAAAGCTTTCCTCCCTTGAAAGCAACTGTAAAGCTACAGCTTTACAAGCTGCATCAGAAATCCCCCCAAATTTTAACAAATTCTGCACTGAAGGCAGTGCTGCTGCCTTTTTCCTTCTCAAACAACTTCCTGGGCCCTCAGGCAAGCTCCAAATTGACCCCTGTTTTCCACTACTTGCTTGGCTTCTCAGCTTCTCATTATCTACACATAGCTGCTTCTTTATATGGTACCTTCAATTCCAATTGACTTCAGTGTATGAGAGCTCCCCCTGCACCTGCTGCCATAGAGAGCAGATTTCCTGTGGCTCTCTGTCCCTTACGACCTCTGGTTCATCTCATAGCTCAGCTGCAAACTCTGCCTTTCTTCTTCTTGCATTCATCTTTGTTTTTCACTCTCTGCCATCACTGCTTCACTAGAGATCTTTTCTGTTTCAGTAGTAAATAATGTATTCATCAAAACATGCTGCTGAAGGGAAGCCAGCTCTACTTGCAAATTCAAGTCAAATTAAAAAAAAAAAAAAAAAAAAAAAGGTTTTGCCTTGCATAAAAGTGAGGAAATCCCAGACATATTAAACTTATTTATTTTTATCTCTTTAGGATCAAGATGTCTTGATATTTTTAAGCTAGGCTCACATGTGGCACTGTGGCATCTCTCATAGATCAGAAGAGTACAAAAACATCATGTTCACATTCTAATATGGATTTTTTCCAAGCTATTCTTCTCATCCTCTCKCCTTCCCTTTATAAACCATTTGCATAAAGGTAATCTTCATAACAGATAGGGAAATAAAATTAATTAAGGTGCTTAATGGGAGTGGTAAAAGAGCCAGACTCAGTTATTAAACCACAGAACTCCTAGAGACTTCAACTAAGTCAGGATTTTGTTAAAAGAARTTAATTAGCTTTTTAAAACAAACTCATGTAAGTCTGAAATAAGAAAATGAGACYTCAATGTGATTGTTGTTACAGGTGAATACATTTCACTTTCCAGAATCACCTGTTTCATTGTTCATGTACAACTGTAACAGAGCAGGTGTTTGGCTTTACTGGCATCATTTTCTGATCCTGTTCCAAAGACAGTGTTTCAACTGGTGTCAGGGTAGACTTCAAAATAAGAGTAAAGCTGATAGCTCATTATCACTCAATTCAAAATATTTATGGGATTAATAATCACATACTATGGGTAACTCAAATTGTTTGAAGTCCTAATCTGGTGGATATAAAATTCAAAAGAGTTAAGCCTTTCAMTGTTTATTTTGACTGAATGGCTTGCCATAAATTTAAATTAGTCCAAGAAAYGAATTAGTTTCCCTAGAGATACCTGATCACTAGCAAGCAAGCTGAGGATACATAATGGTGTTTTGCAGGCTTTAAAAATGGATTTTACGCATAGTAGTGTGAACCAGCCAGAATTCTGTCAGTAGATCAACTGAAAACAAAACTGTGAGAATCAAAACCAGAAACATTGTTGCACAGAAACAATAAATGTATTTTCCTCATCAACTCTCCTTTTACTGAACTAATCCCCCCAAATCCYAAATTTCCTCAGATTTATTTCTCCCACTCTTCAGTATCTACTGCATGTCACAAGCTGGGATTTAAACATTCCCCTACAGCCACTAAGTAAACAAACATGCCTGCATTAATTTCTTACGTCGGGATGTGGAATTATTTTCTATTGAGCTGTCATTCTTATGGTGGCGCTTTTTTTTACGGCACATGTGTATTTGGATTTGAAATTGCCATTATTTGGCTGTAGCAGCCTACCCAGCCAYAAAGAGAGCATTTCTTAGCTTTGGCAATAAGTTTCTGGTGCYTTTCTTTCTCCCTTTTTCATGCCAACATACCTTATAAGCGCAGGATCACTTAAATAGTGTATTAAACAGAAATTCACAGTATTGTAAGTTCTAATATGTAAAGCATATTAGAAATGCTATCATATTAGAAATGCATGCATCCCGCATGCCAGAAATCCAAGGGGTACTAGGGCAGGATTGCTATCTGGGGATTGAAAGCCCACATCCTCAGTACTGTAGAGTTTGCCTGAGAACATGCAGATGAGCAATGTAGCAGGCATCCAGGTATTTCTGAGGAGATGAGAAAAAACATACTCTCTTCTGTGACCTTCACTCACCTTGCCTGCTCACAGGTATTTTCCTGACTGCTAAGCCAGGAGCCAGTCCTGTTAGTGGTACTGTTGTCTCTGCCTGATTAGAATTGTAAAAGGAAATATCTCTCTGGTTGGTGATACAAATCCCATGTAACAATTCTAGGAAATTCTGGTTGTCAGAAATAGATTTACTTTTTAAGAAGTAAACTATATGAATTAAAAACTCCTCCTCATTTTATTCTCCAATTCAGGAAATGCCATGAGGCAAACAAATTTTTCATTTATTAATGCCTGAAAAGAGGAAAGCTGATTCCATTCCAGACACCATCAGATAATACTTTTGCCAGAGGATGTTATTACAGTTTTAGGCTAAATATATAATATAAATAAGCTGTCTTCTGCCACACAAAAAATCTCAACTGGCTGGAAACAATTATTGTGAGATAATACATGGAAGTTTGCCAGCCGGGCTTGTTACATTTTCTAGCTCTACATTTATAACTTACATTAGAGCACAGCACTATCTCCGAGTACAGCCAAGGCTCTGCTGGTCTGTTTATGAACCTGCTTTACATATCAGTGGCAAAATTATAGGGCTGAAGTAAACCATGCAGTGAAGTAATCTAAACCAAATCCCTAGAAGATATTAATTTCCATTYAGGAAATAAGCACCACCTTTAAGTGGACCACATTCAATACAAGTGAATTATTATTCCAATTATTCAGCCAGCTTTACAACTTGCCCATGGCTCAATGCCAGCATTTTGCTTAACAGACTAATGAAAATTAGATTATCAAAGGCACCAGGTCAGCTGCACACACAGCAGCAATCAGGGGGCAGAGAGCAAACTGTAGCAGCCACCTTGGTCAGACACAAGGCCAAGGAATTATCCATCATGTCTTCTGATTGTGTCAGCAATACAATTAACTAAAAATGCTCCCAAGAGCTATCTGAGCCTAAGAACAGGTGGATGTGGTCCCTGTTTTCCCTCCACTAATGAGTTGCAGAGGAGGGTTAAGCATGGCAAAAAGGGTCCTGCAGAGCCTGCCCTGGGAATGGTCATGGGGAACAAGTCATCCCTCCTGTGCCCACAAATGTTTGTGAGGGTAGGCAAGGCAGAGATGTACAGGGAAGGGGAGGGAGAACACAACTTCAACAATTTTTTGCATGCTTTTATCAACAAGTTGCAATTGCTCTGGAGGTGAAAACCTAGGAAAGACAGTGACAAAATCTCACAGGCAGATCATAGGACCAGACTTGTACAGAGAAAACACCCTTATCATGTAACAGCTTGTCAGCAACCTCAGYGTACAACAGAGCGTGCTCTGGGAGGGTTGTTATAATGTCACCCGTATTTTCTTGGTATGGTCACAGAAAAGTGGAAAAACCTCTTTAGGAACAAATGTCTGGATGGAGATAAGGCTCCATTTGCAGTTCAAGGTTCCTGTGTGGCTTGCTGTGGAAAAGGCTGAATGTGGCTCCATTCAAAATGTTGAAGTTAGCCCCTGGGAAACATTCTCCTGGTGAAATGAAAGACGTGGAAACTGTGCAGATGCCTGCTTTTAAATGACTGTGTGAGAATGAAACTTTTGTTTCCCTTTTCACTTTTATTTCCTTATTCCTTGCACGATACTTATTTTAGAGTGAAAAAAGGAACAGGAGCAAAAATGTTTGCTTGGCTTTTTGAAGCTGACAAATGCTTTGTCTGTAGCAGAGACGGGACTCTGGGGTGGCGGACGGCTGTCRCAAGGCTCTGCCAGCTGCTGAGCTGCAGATGCCACTTCTCCTGACTGCTGRGGTGTGGGCAGGAGCCTGGCACCTGGGAGGTCAATGTTGGTTAGGGGGAAGATACCCTGATTTGTGCTTCTCGTCCAACTGACATGTGCCAAAATTTTGCAAAAGCAGGATTTGCAGTACATAACTGTGGGTCCCCAACTCAAAGCCCGTAGGTTAGGATGTTCATCTGTCTTACTGGCAGATCATGGGAGGACATCAGTCTTCACAAGACAGACTCAAAAACTGAGCCACCTTCTGGAGGCTCCAAAATCTTCCAGCTGACTGCAGAGAGAACCAAGGAAGGTCACCTTCCTCAGCTTAGCACCCCAAACTGTAGGAGATTACTCTGGGCTATACAAATGGCCATGCAAATAGAACTGTCATGATTCTGCCCTCAGAAAAAATAACCAGAAAAGGAGAAAGTGGTGATTCTGGCCATATGATTTGGCAGAAAGCAAGAGGGAGCAGAAGGCAAGAGAAATAGGGAAGGGAAAAGAAAAATAGGGGAAGAAATAGAAAGGAAGAAACGTGAGCAGTAAGAGGAAAGCAACTGCTGAAGGAAATGACAAAGAGACTAAGGGGGCAAAAGTGCCTGCAAGGCCAAGCAGAAGAAAGTCAAAAGCAGACAAGTGACAAGCCTGAGCCTCCCATGGAGAAGCTCATGCCCACACCCYGGCAGAGGAGTAGCAGCTGCCCATGGCCACCATAGTCCCTGGTTCAGCCATTCCCAGGGCCTGGAGGAAGCCCTGCATGAAGAACACTGCAATTTTCTCTGTCAGGTCCACTCCTGTGATGGCCATTCCTGGTAACAGCAGAAATTTGGCACTTGGTAGTCAGCAGCCAGAGAATGGAATTGACTTTTCCTCATGACAACAGACAGCACTGTTCAGCAGACACAGGGCAAGATTTCTGATGTGTGGTACCAGCAGGAGAAAATTTTCACTGTTTTCAGTGAATTTCTCACTGTTTTCAATTCTCTTTTAGATGTGAAATAGTTGGCAAATTCTTCAGTGCTTTTTTCCTGCTCTGCTGCCAAAATTATCTCAGCACTACCAAGGAAACATAAGCACAGACAAGCCTTCAAAGAAGTTCAGTGGGTACTGGAAATATCTTGAAACACTTTTGGTTTAATTGTTAAATGTCTTTCATACTTACAGTGTACTTGGAAAGGTACATAAATCAGCACATTATACAAATCCAGTGATTAAAAGCCACTTACTAGTTTGTAACAGTAAATATACGGCTGAATGGCAAAATTAAACATGGTTCATAGAAAAAAATGTGGGGCACATTAGCAAGTGTAATTGTTTTACTCAGGTCTATTATCTTTAATGGAGTTTTTACTATTGTGCACACACACGTACCCACGGTGAAGATACCAAATTAGAAACTAAACCCTGGCAGAGCGAAGCCACAACTGAACCATTTAGACCAGTGATAACAGGACCACCCTTGCCACTGGACTAAACACTGTAAGTGTAGTGAGACGCATTTTCTCCTTGAGAAAACTTCCTGCTCACAGCTTGATACAGTGAGGAAGCATTCCTGAGGAGTGAGCCTGCACAGGYGGGCAGCAGCATCCAGGCTGTGGTCGCAGGGTGCTGCGTGCAATGTGCCCAGAGCTGCAGCSAGAGGCCAAGGGAAGCACAGAGGAAATTCGCACAATTGCCTGTTTCCCCGCCATGCATTAAGCGACTGAGTGATCACAGGCCACAACTGAATTACAGCAGTGAGTCACAGAGTTCAAAACAAGAGCATCCACTAATTGTTTCGTGGAAGAGGCTCAGGGAAGCCTGAAGAAGGATTTTGTAGGATATTCTTTTACTCATTGTCAGCTTTGTAGCCTTTTGTAGCAAAGCCAGCCCTTCTGATCTGAGAGTTTGTTTTACCACTCATAGCCCAGGGAGGCCTGTGTTCCAGGGCTGAGCATACATCCCTCATGGGCAACTTTTTCTGCTGTGAGCCTGGAATAGCTTAGGAGCTGTCTTCTAGAGCTATCAGACATCACCAGATAGCAAACGGGAGGGGGGATCAACGGCCTTATTCCCAGTCTAGCCTCCCAATCAGCTCTGTACAAATGTTTTGGTCAGTTGGATGAAATTATTCATCTACATTTCAGGTGTTCAAGGCGTTTTATTWGACAAATATCTCCACCCCCAAGCCYCTAGACTTAGATAAGATCTCTCAATGATCAGCCTGAGCCTTGCTTAGTGGGGCTGTAGAGCCACATACAAGATGGGGAAAAGCTCCTGGCTCTGATGGACTTTCTGCTTTCTCAATCCCTTAAGACATGAAGTCTCCTCTCATTCTTGTCATCAGCTTTCTGGTCCTACTTACCTGCCTAAGACAGAAAAGCCTTCCTGCTGGACTTATTTCCCAAGCTAAGGCTTGTTCAGTTTCTCAGTACCCTTTACAGTACTTCCTTACAGATCAAAGCTAACCATGGCTCAATAACTCATCTGTCTGGAGTCATGTTCTTTTCTAATTTCAGTCCCAACCTGAAGATGAAAGCATGAACAGAAAAAGCAGATGAATCAAAATGGGATTTGCAATTTGGTGGAGAAAAGACCTGTGAAGGCAGATTTGCTTGGCAGCAGCTCAGYTGGGGGGCTCAGAGGCAGGCAGGAAAAATTTTATGCAGATACAGTGATTTCWTCTTTTCATTGAGATGATAAGGGCACAAAATAAGCAATGACCAAGAGSTAAGGTCCCTTCCAACCAAAGCCACCCTATGATTAAATTATGATCTCACCCTTGTATTTTTCTGAGTGAAGAAATYAAACAGTGGCTGCTTCTGGACCTGTCATCTGCTTAGGGCTCACTTGTAGAGAAAGGTCCCTGCTATTAGCAGGAGCTGGGCTCCCTTGCATTTTTCTTGTATCTGAATTTTTATTTAAAAAAAAAAAGAGGACAAACTTTTTCCATTGACAACAGAAGTGGAAAAATTAGCAGGCTGGGAAAGTCAACAAAAATTAGAAACTTATGCCAAAAAATGGAAATTTTCCMTGTTTTGCACTTTGATTTAATGCAAAGTCCATTTGGAGTAAAAGTACCTGAAAAATTATTATCAGGAAAGTGAGAGTTAGCAAAGAGAACAGCCAAGATTCAGAAGGAGCCCAAGTTAGTGGAAAACAATCATATTTGAGGACCATTTATTAGAATCGTAACACTTCTGGTCTTGTATTTAAAACAACTGCTTGGTCTCAGCTGCCTAAAAAGCTGTTGTATTACTGCCAAGTCATTAGCTTACAAAGCTCCAGGCCCTGTCTACACACAAGCCTGCCATCAGTTTAACTAAAATCACTATTTAATCCATTTAGAGCAATCAGCACAACCCTTTTTTTGGGTAACCAAATTAGCCTAAATCAATACAAGCCTGTTGCAAACAGAGACAAACAATTWAAGGGCATCGACATCAAAACCTGAATTAGCTCAGGCAGAGTGAGTTTTGTGGCGAGGCAGAAGCTCAGGTCAAGCTAGGGAGAAGCTGCCATGGCTCTTTTTGTGYCACACAGCTGTACCTGAAGCACAGCCAGCAGCAGCTTTGTGCTGAGGTGCCCAAGTGGTCTCTCCTGCCATGTGCGTGGTCAGGATCCCCACCGCTTCTCAGGACCATGCCCTGCTGTTCAGAAGCTGCAGTCACCCTCATCCTGTCCTCTTCCCAGCCCTGTGTGACAACCCAACCAACTTCCTAGGAGAGTTTGAGGGGAAAGGTGCAAGACATGGCTTGCTCCAGTAGAAAGCGTTCAGCTTCAATGGCCCAGGAAACCTTGTTTAAATTCTACTCTCCTGTGCTGAAAAACATGTGAGTGTCGGTACAGACACAGCCATTYATGACAGCATCCTCCCTCCCTGTGTTTGCAGCTGCCTGGGCAGAAGACCAGGTCTCCTCTCCAGAGACCTCCYGCACCCTTCTCCTTGTTCTGAGTCAGKCTATGGCCAGCTGCTGTTGATGGTGTTGAATTCTTCTTTTGGTAAAAACAGCGAGCGGTTGCTCCATATTCATCTTTATGGCACACATAACTCTGTAGGCCCCTATTAAATCCTCCCTATCCAGCCCACTGGACTTGAAGAGTTTCCTTTCACAGAGAAGCTATTCCCTACCTATAGTCATCCTTTCTGCCTTTCTCTGGTCCTTTTCCAGTTCTGCTATATTCTTTTTGAGATAAGGGATCTGAGTCACACTCAAAAACAGGAGACCCAAGTATTCATACAGGTACATTTATACAATAATGTATATATTACACAATTATATATATATCTTTGCCTTTTTCCTAATCCTCAAAATTCCTAATGTAAGACTGGCTTTTTGTGCTTACTGGCAATCATTGAGTTGATATTTTCTTGGAAAAAATCCCAATATTTTGAAGGGTGTACATGGGGATTATTTTTCCCAGTGTATTGCTTCACATCCACCTGCACTCAGTGTGTTTCCCCATCCTGCTCTGTAGGTCCATGCTGCTCTTCAGCATTTGTTTTGGTYACCTGTTGTCTTTACTGGATATCTCACAGTAAACTCACAGTTTTCTCAGTGAGCAAACTCTTTCACCTCACAGGTCACCCTCTTTTCCATGTCTTTATGTGTAGGCTCCATATGTGCACATGAGGCAGCAGGRGGGAAGTGCACAGGAGATAAGGGGAAAATTCAAATATGTACTCATATTTCAGTTATTTTCTTCTCAGGTCTTGCATCAACAAACACCCTAATGTGACTCCAAAAAGCAAAAGAGACCAGAATCAGAAAAGCAGGGCCACAGGCAGGCCAGGGAAGGGCTGCCAAGGTTCAGAGACACCTTCAGGGAGGGAGTACCAAGCTCAGCTCTGAGAGCTCCTGATGACCTCAGGGAGACCTCTGAGCTTTGACCTCAGGCAAAGCTGCAGGATGTAGCTACTGAGTTTCAGCAGCTTAGGGATGCCACTAACTTCCCTGCTGAAGCTAGGGATTTCAGAGTCTTTTTACTGAAGATACCAGCTGGAATCTCACTGGAGTTTGTCACAGAGAGGATGCAAACTGTCTCTGACCTTTATACACATGCATGATGGGTCCCGAGCATTCAGGACTTCATAAATGAATTCTGTCTTTRTTAAGCTGTGGCAAAAAAGGACGGAAATCCCTCTGAAACCTGTGATCTTCCAGAGGCAAAGGAACTGCTCTAAGACAAACCGGCATCTCCTTCCTCCCATGGCTGTAATCCAGAAAGCAGTTTACATTAATGAGGTATCTGGCCCTCAGCTAAGCTACAAAAAGCCRAAGATGCTCAGATAGGACTGTGACAATATAATGTGAAACAGGGCTAATTTCATATTGCAGAATGCCTGGGTAGCAACAGATATCTGCAGCCACATGTCCAGACACACCAGCCTCACTTGATCTTTTCCAGTGTGCCAGCCCTCCCCGCTGGAGCTGGATACAGGACACGTAAGAACAGTGGGTGTAAGAACAGGAGATCTACTCTGTTCTCTGGCTTTCATTCCTAGAGTGGKTATCCTGTGAAAGGCACCCTGTAGAAGGACCTTAAATTACCCTTGAATGACCTTTAGAAGAATCTTCAGGGTGACAGCGCCACCATTTCTAAGTCTATTGATGCAATTTTATAAGTAATTGTTATCAGTGCCTTTCCACTGAGGCAATCCAAGCGACAACTATGATAGTGTTATCCCCTTTAAAAGCCTGATGTTTCATCATCCCTCTGCTTGTGGTACTTGCCAGGTCTCTCCTGGCCTGGGGCTCTCCTGAGCAGCACAAGGCAAGGGAGAGACAAAAGACCGCAACAAGGTGAGGTCCCAAATCACCTTTAGCATTAACTGGGCAATGTACCAGGGCTTAACCACCAATCCCAGCCCCCTTCTATTCAGGGAACACAGCACAGCCACTTCTTATATCCCACAAACAGTGGGTTTGGAGCATCTCATGTTTCTACCTGAGGGTTTTCTGTGACAGCCACAGTCAGGGCAGGGAAGCATGCAGGCACATTCATACATGCAGAAATGTTTGATTTTATACCAAAAGTTCAACAGCTAAAATAGGCTTGCATTTTCTTGTATAGGTAGCATGATTAGAACATAATTTAAGGAATTTAGGACTCAAGTCTAAAAATCCTTATAGGACTGGTACTCCTTAAAAGTACTAGCTCAAATAAGAACATTTGTATAATTCACACATCCGCAAGAACACGTCTGGTCAAAGCTTCTCATGGYGTTTTATTTATCTATCTTCAAAACCCCATACAGACATGTGATGAGATATAAAAATAAAAATATGCTGTTCTCTGGTATCCCCCAGATTTCCAAATGGTAGAATATGCTGAGAATATAATTATTACTATCAGAGGCCTATCTCAGTCTAAAAATTACATTTAAACCATATCACTAATTGTGTTTGTAAGAACTTAAAAAGAAAACAATAAATAACTTGTAACTCAAAGCCAAAAGCTTGAGCACTCCAAAAGCTGGACACTAGGTGGCAGAAAAACTGTATGTTCGCCAGTAACTGACAAACACTCACCCTTTCAGTAAGAAGGCTGGCCCAGAGAAGTGACAGCACTTCTCTCAAATAAATTGAAAGTTTATAGCTGCCCTGCTTTTCCTCATTAGCTCCAAAAGTGCACAGATCCTGTTAAGGTTGGGCTGAAACTGTTTACATTCTGTAAAAATGAGCATTACCATTTTGTCACAAACCCAGGTCTCTCGCAGTAGCTCCTTTTTCCCCATACAGCACGTTTCTAATGCAGGACCCAGGCAAACCCTACCCCAACCCTTAACAGACAATACGTTTTTTTCATGGAGAGGTAAGGAATTCCAACAGAGAGGAACTCAAAAGAGTCCAAGTTATTTAGGAACTTCTGTGTAGCTGCAGATTGGTAGGACACACCACAGATAGCTCAAATTAAGAAATAAGAATCTACATTATTTGTTAATCATAATTTTACAGCTTTTTGTAAAAGCAGCTTTTTTCCAACAGCCTGTCGACTGGGAACCACCACAGGCAGACCCTGAGGAGAAAAGGATGGAAAAAAGGCTTGGGATGGAGGCAAAGGAAAGGGGTGTCCAGCACATGTCATACCTGCATCCTCTTCGTGCCCTGCCAGGAAAGATATATAAAACATAAATAAAATAATTAATAAATATACAATAACCAGCATCAGGACTTTATGAAGGCAAGCAGGAGTTTCTGCATCAGTGTTTGCAACACCATTCCCTGCTTATTGGGCTCATGTAAATRCAGCCTGTGGCAGGTCACAGACACGCACATGCCAGTGACCTCAGCATTTTGGCGGTGCAGCTTCTGGCCTTGGCTGGCTCTCRGGAGCAGAAGGAGCTCAGGCTCACATTGGTGGGAGTGGGGGTCAAGGTTAAACGGCTCTATCTAATTCCAGGCTCCTGGCTGATTTGCTGTGTGCCTGACAAAGCTCCATCTTCTCTCATAGCCCTGGCATCGGCTGCCTGTCACCTTTACTTCCAGGTGTGAGGTGCAAAGCGAAACATACCTACCAACAGCCCTTGCTGCAAGGAGAGATACAACCCCCAATCCCTCCTAACAAGRCTCCTGGAACATAATGCTCCCATGACATCCAAACTCCCAGAACTGACCATTCAAGCACACCCTTAACCTTTCTGGTTCCTGTCCCCGAGAGTGCAAAAGTTCATTTTAATAAAAATCTGAGCAATTTCCAGATCAGTTTTTTCAGATTCTCTTGCTGGGGCCACCTCAGGAGAGGACCCTGAAGAACTAAATGGAACTAGTAGTCCCTTCTGGATTGAAAGGGACTTGCAAGCCTGCAGGAAAGCTCAGGGCTGTGGGAGAAGTGCCTAAAGCTAGAAAATGTCCCCCAAAACCTGCACTGAACCTATAGCCAAGAAACAGTTTACAAACAGAATTGGCTCAAGAAGTCATCTGACCTATTGTGGCAGTGGAGGAGCAGAGCACACACAAAAGCGTCTTTCTTTGGGAGGAATGAACATCTGCGTGACAYGAAAACAACACCACTGGGGGAAAAAAAAAGGATCAGCCCACATGTCACTGGTCTGCAAAAGCCAATAGCAGAGACTCAGAGTTCAGCCACCCCAGGTGGCCAAAGGGACACCAGAGCCAGCCTGCCTGGCCTGTGGGAGGAGCTGAGAAAGGAATCATCACATCACTTTTGGCCAGTGTTCAGGGAGGCACCAACTGGCTCCAGAAGAAAGTCATCAGCAAGTCTCTTCTGCTACATTCTGCAAACAGGCCTCTCAAAGGGATGATGGGTGAGGTAAAAAGAGGTAGCATTTGTGGGAAATCATACTCCTCAAAGAAAACCTTCCTCAGAACTGGAGAAGAAACTTCTTTCTTGTAGGCAGTTTTCCTTGGCTCATGATGACTGCAAACCTCAGAATAGCTAAGGTTTGTTCACCTGCAAAAGCAACGTGAGATCTGCCCATCCACCCATCCTGATACATGGCACCATGGCTGCCATGGGACATCCACATCAGGCCTTATCYGAATGTAGGAATACCAGACCTCTCCCCTCAGTCACAGCCCTATTCCCAAATCTGGAGGTGCAAGCAAACAAACCTACCTAAGAAACCAACTGATTCCTCTTTCTGCATGGAAATATTTCACCCCAGGATTCCAGCTAAACAAGGAAAGGACTGAACCATGGGATGGACATGGGCAATGGCTCAAAAGAACATACAGACTAAGAAAGGATAAGTGACGAAAGGGAAGAAACAGAGAGGGGTTTGAAGCAGCAATACAAGCAAAATGGACACGTAAACTGCACACAAGGGGAAAACTGTGGTCACCGTAAGCATTCCTCTATATTAAAAACTGTATCTAACCATGTCTCTTAACAGCTGCAGATGACAGCATTCAAACATCAAGGTTTGTGGCTACCAGTGTGGGAGTGAGTAAAGGGAATGTGGATGGGAAGTTGGGTCATATGGGAACTGAGAGCTTGTTGATTAGTGACAGCATGACTGGAAGCCTGCAAACCCTTGCTCAATCCAGGACCTGCAGGTTCTCAGCTGCTCAGGAAATCAAGTTCCCCTTATTTGTGGCACAAGGTTAGATCAATGCATTGGGGACCTTGCGGTAATTTTAAATTCAGCTCTTTCGGTCAACTGCAGATCTCTTTTATAGCTGAGTCACTTGGTTTCAAAGTGTTGTTTCCAGCCCTTGCAGGGCTGCCTTCCTGTCCCACGTCCTCCCCTGTCCCACACCCTACTTGCATGTGCACCCGCTGTCCTGTGGCTCAGCCTGCTCTTCCTCCATGCTGTCCCACTCCTTTCCATTCTTCCCCCCTTTGTCTCTGCCTCACTTCCTTCCATTTTGCCTCTCCACTGCCTTCACCCTTCCCAACTAACCCTTTACTGTCACACTCCAGACTTCCTTAAGTTTTGACACATTTTTTCTCCAAAATGAGAAGCGGTAAACCAACTTACTACTACACACCATCTTGACAAAAATCCTATAACTTTATCTTCTCCCCTTTCTACCACCTTCCTTTTGTTYGCCTTGGCTAATCTTTTGCCTACTCTTAAACTGCAGACTTTGAGGGCAGTGCCAGAATCTGGTCTGGATTCCATATAGCACCTAATATGCTAAATATTATAAAAGGCCCTTTTAATTTTCTTTTTTTTCCTTTTGATTTTCAACAAACTCACTGAACATCCAAGTAAGCAGGAGTTTAAGTACACAGACATATGTGTCTTGTCAACAGGAAGTTTCTCTTGCATAACTTCTATGGCAGTTCTAGAAAGCTAAATGTGGGTGCATTTTTCCTCAYTGAAAATTACCAGTCAGGAAAAAAAGTGAACTTCTGAAGAAAAATMATTTCTGAGAAAGGAGATTCCAGAAAGGCAGATGATTTTTAGCACGCAGAGCTGCCCTTGTGAAACATTTGTTCTGATGTAGTCCTGCTCTGGCTTCAGACCAAGCATATCAATAGCTCCATAGAGTAATGGGATAAGAAATGGGAAAATTGCCATTGCTTGTTTAGCAGCTTGTTTTGCTGATAAATGTCTGTCACTTTTCAAATAGCTACAGTACAATTGTTTTTTAGGGAAAATATTTCCTTGAGTAGGAGGTTTGCAGGCCATTAGCTACTTCCCATCTGTGCTGGCGTTTTAATACATCGCACATACACTTTGCTCCCCATTAGAAATTGTTCACAGCTTTTGATTATGGACAGGCAGCCCGAAGTTTAGAAACCAAGTCTGCCATTAAAAAAAATTCTCTTGCCTTACTGAAAATTTGAATCTCAAAATCATTAGAACCAGTACATACTTTTTGAAAGAGCATCTACTTCTAAAGATTGCCAGGGAGAAAAAAGTACTCTTTTTAGACATCTCTAGTTTTAAAATAATGAATGACTGTATAAAGGCAGGAGCTGACCAAAGCAGTGGCCACTGTGTGCTCATTCCATGGCTAGAGGCAGAATGTCACTCAGCCAAGCAGTGCAATGTGCTGGAATTCATCTCATCCTTTTTCAAACTGTGCCATTAACATTTTTTAATTCCCCCTGATAGCTGCTAGGACAGACAAGAGACAGACCCCTGTTACTATCACACACTACGTCTAATAGTATCTGCTTTCACTTCACACRCTTACACTAAGCAAGCAATGACTTSCAGTAAATTCAACTGTGCCAAAAGAGACAGAACTACACTGTAGCTGCATCAACTGAAATGTCAGATGTATATACCTCAGGGAGGGGGTGACACCCCAAAACCATTTCTTATTAGTGAGTGTCCTCCTTTCTTTCCCCTCCTCTCATCAGAGAAAAAAAAAAGGCAGAGAAAAAAAAGTGAGATGTAAAAATGTGGGTACCGTTGCAGATTTGTTCCAGGGATATACTTGATTTGTCATCTGAATCCTTTGCACTTTTTTAATTCAAGAAAATCACATGAAGTTTCTATCCTAACTAGTTTTCAGACTTCACAGAATAAAGATAAAGGAGAAAGAGAAAAGAGATTCAGGGTTAGAAAGTGTCCACAGAAATATGAATATAGGAATGGAGTCAAACTTCCAAGTGAAATCCTACTCTGTGGGAAACTCACACCATAATTTACCACTAGGACTGACAGGCAAAAGAACCAACACAAAATGACTAGTTTTCAGAATTTATTGTAAAAAATAGTATTAAACAATAGGAAAAATGCCACTCCTTTTTCAACTCACCACATACTGCTTTATGTGGAAACAATGGAAAAAAATTGACAGAAATGTATTTACCCATTCCTATCCATGTATCAGATGATTCCAGCTACTCAGAAGATGCTCATAGGAAAAATATTGGCACTATCACAGCATATGGAAGTGGAAATAAAAAACATGCAGTATTTTCAATTGTAGTTGGGAGGCCTATTTCCTGGAGTCCAGAGATCATGTTGTTTTATCTGTTTTCCTTTAGCACTATGTACATTATCAGACTTTCATAACTTCAGACACTGACATAAAGCCCTGATATTTTGCCAAGTGACATACCCTTCTCAAAGATAAATGTGGAAACCAGAATGCCTGCCTTATTTCTGTCTGCAATTTCCTTGGAAACACACATGATACAGTTCCTGCTAACATATATTTAAGGCTTGGCTAGCCCTTTTTCACTTATATCAGTTCAATCCCACTGGAGGTCCTGAGGGCAGCACAAACAATGGAGAACAGACTTCCAGCATTGCAATGCATTTGTTCTGGCCAAAACCTGCTTGTCTTAACACCAAATTACATACTTCGTATGACAATTTCTTTTGTCTGCAGAACTATGTCAGATTCTGCATTAAACTGTATTGCAAAAAATATAAATCAATACATCCCACCTCTTTTTTTKGGGGGATTTCTTAGTTCATCTCAAAACTGTGAAGTACCAGTGTTAGCTCAAATGAAGCTCAATTTAAACAGAGACTCAAAATAATGAGTGCACAGTAATATTTACCTGGTGCAATTAACTTCGTTAACAATTGGCAAAAAGTCGATTTAGTTTCATACTTTAAAGCACTGATCAGAGGAAATTTGAATTATATGGCACTGTTGAGACCACTCTAGTTTCAAGTCAAGAAATGAACTTATGCACAGATGCACTGTTGTAGGTATGACATGAGTGTAGAACCAAATATGCAAAAAATGGGTCATCAGAAACTATGGCTAATGCTAAATAAGAGCACCTAACCATTTTTTTYCCCACTGCTGTGCTTGATGAAAACTTGTAGCAACAGTTTGAGGTGAGTCACAAAAATGACAGTCACTGGAGTAGAGTGCAATGAAAATTTTGGTCATTCTGAAAGAAGATACAATGGMACAACACAGGAAATTCCATACCAATAGGCCAAAGTCAAACATTTGTTCTCTTGCACATCATAAAAAGTATTTTTGGTTACAAATTACCACTGCAGACACCTTCTCATAGATAAAACTAAAAATGTCTCTACCTAAAAAGCATTGAGAAAGGTCAAATTCCCACAAACCATAACTAAAGAGCTTTCTCTGAGTCCTCTTCCCTTCTGAGTTGCAACAGCTTTCTTATTTTAAGGAAGACTCTCCTCTTGGTCAATCAATTCTGTTTTTGTGGAGAACACGTCAGCCAACATGTGCTTTGGGATTTCAGATCCCCGTACTTTTAAGGTGTAGCAGGCATTCTCTACTTTAGCCAGACTCTGTTTCAAGGTATAGAGCTTCTTTGAGACTTCGTAAGGTCCAGTGTTGCCAATGAAAGTAAAGCCATCATAAATCTGCCGCAAGAACTGGCTCAGTTCAAAAGGCGTGTCAATGTCCCCATTGCCAACGCTGCTGATGCACAGCCGCATCAGCTCTCCCGTCAGATCAGCCACTCCCAGCAGGTAATCCACAGGTGTTACCTTCAGGCTCCACGTACGCGGTTGTTTATCATGGGAATTGGAAGTCTGGGAACAGAACAGAAGGAGGTCCCRTATAGAGAACTATGAAAAAGCTGTCTGTAATGGTTCAAATACATACTAACTCATCTAACGTAATGGGAAATTTAAAACATTCTGGCAAATTAAATTGCATGGCATTTCCTCATGGTCTGATTTCAGATTTACTAATCTCCTTCCAACATACCAGAAGGTAATTTCTATTCAAGATGTCATTTTCATTTTAGCAAGCATGATAAACATACCATAACTCTACCACCCTTATTTGCAAACAGAATTATCACATCTTTGTATCAATATTTATTTGCAGTTGTTYGGGGTTTTTTTTAATCTGACAGATCTTGGCCTGATAGAATTTTTCCTAAATGATCTGTCCGAAGTTAGGAAAGCAATTAAAAATAGTCTGCTTTATKAAAACAAATCACATGATTTCATAATAGTATCTTGAATTTCAAAATATATTCTCTATAAGAAGCCATCGTATTTTCAGATCTGTTTTGTATCAACTGAGATCATTAAAATAGCTATCAAAAAATCTTCATGAAGCAAACCCATTACAGAGTTACAAGTTTGCTCCAAGTTTCCAATACTTTTTATTGCCAAAATATTGGTAACATGGGAGACAAAGCAGGTTTCTTTCTGTTCCCTTGTTCCTGTAACATGCTATCTACGCACATTGACAGATCTGGTCAGAGGYGTGCATGTTGGCATTAACAACTTCATCGTTTGTTAAAGTAAGTGTGCCACAATTGACTTGCTTCTGGTAAAAGCAAGTGAATTTARGCTAAAAATCAGGCTTCTCTGCCATTATCTTAACAAGAGARTAAAGAAAGAATGAAAAATGCTTTRCAGCAGAGTATCTTCTGCAGAAGCAGAATCAGGAATTTATGTAAAGTAGCAGTACTGTACACTGCACCTCAACTGAATGTGCACTTCTGCAAATTGCTACCAAATCACCATTGTCCCCTGCCAACAATCAAACTGCACCCAGTCTCCTGTGGATGATAACAGTAGTTTGTTCTTTTGAGCTATTTAGGGCAGGCCAGAGCACAGGCAAGTTAAGAAACAGCAGATGGTATTAGGGCTAAGGTATGATGGGACACCAGCTTGTCCTCCAAGGSGAATCAGCTCCAGACAAACTAAGGCATATGCAGTGTCTTTTAACACAAGCTGAACACAGTGACTAGTTCAATACCAGCAGTAACATCTCCATGGAATTCATCCTGCCTTGGATTCATTTGTCCCTCTCAACTTCCACAATATCACTATACACCAGCAGGTTTTACAGGCAGTCCCAGGGGGCTAAAAATCCCTCCTCTACATTTGTTAGCTAGTATTTCACTGTCCTGGATCTTTTGCTGTACCAGAAAAAGTTCAGTCTGCTCTGAACAAAAAGGATGTGAAATTTGTAAACTTGTATCCCACGGATTTAGTTTACTACTTAGCAGAATAAAAAGCATGTTTTGAACAAGTGAGTCAAAGCCYACAATTATATCTAATCCCATTCCACTAACTGGCCTTATTTAATCAGATGCCAAAAATGTGACTAAGCTTTCTTGCTGCATTTCCATCCCAGAAAGATGTTTGTCAATTGAGAAAAGAAAAACTTTTACCATGTTTGTTGTTTCTTCTTTGTCTTCCGCTGTAAATATTAGTTGTTTGTTGATCTCTTCAACACTAATCAGCGATCGTGTTTTGATAAAATACTGAAATGAAACCGCCTCAACATATTCTTGAAGTCCTGCAAAACCAGGAGAATTAAGCTAATGTTTCAAACTTTCCAGCAATGATCCATGCACAGAATTATTTATTTTTTAAGAAAACTTTTAAGTGAAACTAATTGAAGGCTACCAACAAAAAGTRAAARCTAACATAATCCAGAAACAACATTGCAACATAATCTAACATAGCATGTTTCTGAAGTATGAAAGTCAGACCAAACACACAGACAAATACGTTCAAGTTTTTAAGCCAATTACATTTTTCATGCAGAACCTTCTGTAATTTCAATATAAAGCATTATAGTACCCTCAGAAACACACTGAACAGCAGCTCCACACCAGTGTTCCCAGGGGTTCATACTCAGACCAGTACTGTTTCGTATCTGCACTGATGTCACAGAGAATGGATCAAGTGTACCCTCAGCAAATTTGCAGATGACAGCAAGCTGAGGGGTATAGTTGACACACCTGAAGGATGGGATGCCATCCAGAGGGACCTGGATAAACTCAAGAAGTGGGYGCATGGGAATCTTGAGCAGTTTAACAAAATCAAGTGCAAGGTGCTGCATGTGGGTCAGGGGAATCCCCAGTATCAACACAGGCTGGGGATGAACAGCTACCTGCTACAACTACCTCTCACTACCTACTTAGSCGATGATGATTTTATTATGCATTGCAGCAAAGGTGAGATCTAAAAAAATAGAGTTTGAATGTTCAGACAGATTTCAGAGGTTGTCAGTTTTTCCTTATGTGAAGAGAGCAGATTTGGGGGAAGCATGTGAGGRAAGTTCATAAGGAGAAAGCTGAAGCTGGCACTGTTGGTGGAAAAATTAGGCAGAAACAAAGCTGGAACAAACAGCCACAGCAGTACTAAGCTAAAAAAAAGTTGTAAAGACAAAGTCAATGCCTGTGTATRTCTGACCCATGAACAGAGAAAGCCCAAAGAGGACATTAAAGGAACAGACTGTAACATGACAGAGATGGCTCTAGCAAAGCTATGCTGAGCCATTTTAAGGGGATGACTTCACTTCGAGAAAAGCAAACAGGTATCATGCTGCAAGAGGGCCAGGATTAGACAATAGTCTAGCTACTGAAMAAATGAGGATGTAACCAATGGTACCAGAAATAGAATCCTGTTTCCATTAGAATAATCTTAATGCCCCCAACAAACCTGTACAAGGCCAGGACCCCAGGCTATAGAGAAATGCAAGAAGAAGCACATTTAGACTACAYCTGGATCAAAAAAATAGTCTATATCAAAAAGAAGAGAACATAACACATCAGGGTGGAAATACCCTGAAAAACTAGACATAACCTCAAGTGGTAGGAGGCTTTCCACAGTATAATCACGAAAGTATGTTACGTGACATGCTTTTTTTTTTCTTTTTAAATATGTATTTGAGCAGAAACAACTCAGAATGGCAATTCAGCCTGCACCCTTTATGCCACTSTACAGCAGCTCTGGGAAAAGCAGAATAAACGTGCAGCAAACAAACTCACACTCAGCACTGCTGTTCACAAACCAGAACATAAACAGGGAGCTGGCAAGGCCAATTAAACACCATAATTTAATCAAYTGAATTCAGGTAAAGCAATCTGGACACGAGCTATAGAACAATACTAGATAAAAGCTACTCAGGATCTTCTAAGATAAATAACTTCAGAAGCAGCAGAGAAGTAGACKTCATCACTCACTCTTTCCCTGACTTACCTTCTGATGTAACAGGACCAGTAATCCCTTACAAAATTTTGGCTTCTTCTGTGGATAAACTGTAAGCTACCAGATAGAGCAGCACTCAACATAACATCTGTGAGAATCTCTCTCTGCTATCTGTGGAGACTATTGCATATGAAGAATCAACTTGGCATTTTCCACAGCTCGCAGAGAGATCAAACCAGCCCTCAAACTTCTTGGTAAACAGATTTCTCGATCAATCAGAGCTCACACTTTCAATTCACTCCACTTTACTACTTCACACACATTCTTCCTTTTCCATTGTAATGTTTGGCTCCTCTGTTCATTTATCTTTATGTACCTTTTAAAGTGGGCATACTTATATGTATGTACACACACACATCTTTGCTTCCTCCTGCCATCCCACCCTACCTGACATGTTCCAGCCTTGTGCTCCTTCCTTTTGTTTAACTTAACAACACCATGTGAATGTTGCACAGTCTCTTTGCCATTTATTGTCACCTTTTCACAATTMGAGAATCTATCTCCCATTATTTAGTAAGCCTTACAAAGCTCATTTAAAGTTAACATTACAAATAGACCGGTAACAAATCCTGTTCAACTACTTTGCAAAAAAAATTAATATTTTACTTTTTTCTTTTTTTAAAAAATAAGTCCTTCTTCCAGAAGTAGCTACAATATGACATTTCAATGACCCAAGACCTTGAAATAAGGTATTTCCATGTGCAGGTAGAAGGATGTTTAAACATGTTATGTTTTAGCTTAATGGTAGGACATCCGCTATTTTCAGCAAATAATTCCCAAGGTGAAAAACCCTATCCCATTTCACTACACCATCCAACAATACCTTTCCCCTTATGCTCTTGTTTTGGATTTATTCCAAAATTGGCTTATTTATGGATTGAGCTGCCAGTAACGGAATAGTTTGTAAGACTGCCTTTTATGGGTTTGAGTTTTTTCTAGTACATGGACTAGAAAATTAAAAATCCCAATTAAACACACTGCACTACTTTTACTAGCACCTCTTATAATTGCAGATGTAAGATAACAAAACAACTGCTTAAGTATTTTGATACTTTATTACCTTTATTCTATATAAATAGCTCGTACTAGACAAGTGACAGCGACCCAGTATAGCAGCTCCCTTCTATGTTTTGAAAATTTATTTTCTACATAAGAACTAGAGAGCTACACTGAGATATCTTCTGAGCACATATCTATAAAGAAGATTTTTCTGCCTGAAAGCTTGAGAACTTTTTTTATCAGGTGTATCAGCTGATTTTCAAGACATTTCTCCTTAAATATATATGCAAGCTCTGAGATAGAAGGAAAAGTAATAATAAATCATATTACCAATAGATAATAAATCATAAGTAGCAAATCATAAATGATAATTGATAATTGATACTTAATAGTGAATAATTAATAGTGAATAATTAATAGTGAATAATTAATGTTAAATGATAAACAAGAAATAAGAAATAAATACCCTTGATATTATGTTTCCCTAACAAACTTTGCAAGAAATTAGGTTTCTTAAATAAAAAATAATAAGAAAAGTCATTGGAGCCCTTAATCCAAGAGTCAAATGAATGCATAAGACAGAGGAAAAGCTAGTTTTATTTAAAGAATGAGTAAATAACAGAAATTACTTAATTGCAGGAGTCATATCAGGGTAAGTAGAATCTAATTCCACCTGAGATGTACATGCATGCATGCATGCATGCATGCGTGGAAGTTTCAACCCAGAATGACAGCTCAAATAAGGTGTGAAAGTTTCCTCCTAAAATTTTGTTTACTTCATTTCCTCCTTTGAATATCAGTTCAATAGTTACAAAACAGGTTCAAATGGATTTCAAGCTTCTCAGTTATGGTGGCAGGTTAGCAATGCCAATGGCACCTGCCATCTTCCCAAATAAGCTGCTTCTCTCCCTATTTCTCCTCAAACTCATTTTCTTTCTCATACTTTGTCTTTTTGTTTAGAGAGCAGCCTGTGCTGATGGTTAGGACACAAGCAGACAGACACAAGTCTGTGCTCTCTCACCCAGCTCCYCCCCTAAGCCATGCAGCAGCCATCACAGGCCAACAGCAGCCACTAGAAAGATGGTAGGAAGATAGACACAGCAAGATTCTTCCAGGATCACTGCATGAAGGGTGAGGCACATTATTTACAGGGTGAGTCATGTGAAACTACCCACTTGCTGATTCATTACAAAATCAAAACAGCACAGACAAGGCTCTATCTTATCCTCATGTTCAGACTGGCAAGTTACATTGTCATTGAAAGAAAAAAAACAAACACAGAAAACAAATTCCTTCTTTCCCCTCCCACCAAAAGTAAAGCAGGCAACAACAACAAATAAACCCCACCAATAAAACTTACAAACTGCCCCCCATAACTCAGAAAAAAAAGTCATATTCTTGTGGGAATCCCAAACAGATTRCTAATTCTGCAGAACATGGGGAGTATGGTAAACCTAAAGAACTCACTTCCACAAGCATATTGATCAGTGGAGGGGAGAACTAGTGAAATATGCAAACTAACCAGGTACATCATCAATTGAAACAAGTACACACAATAAATTTAGAAATATTAATACAAAAATTAAATCCAGTGTCCTATGATGATGAAACTGGTAATTCAATCCATAATCTATTCCTTTAAAATTCTCTGCACACTTGACAATGAYTCCTAAGATTTACATGACTTTTTCTGGACAGAAGTGGCAAAAACTTAATTAAACTAAAACTGAGGCTATGAAACAATCACACCACTTTGTTGCTTGTAAGCATAAATTCAAAGGTTAATTTTATAACRTAACTGAAAGAAGATAAAGCCAGCTCTGTTCAGAGACAGGAATGCTCTGGACATCCTGTAGTGAAAATGGTTTAAAAGGGTAATTCCAGTCAGGAATGAATTTTATAAAACAGTACTAATTTATAAATACAAACAGAAGTGCTAGAACAAAAGTCTGTATGAGCTTACAAATTTGGAAAAAAAATCTGTTTCCATTTACTGAGTAATAATTCAAAAGCTGAGTAGGTTTACTGTTCACATGTAAATTTCTTCTATAATGCTTTGTTCATAAGTCAGTTGCTACATGACACATCTATGACCACCAAAAAGTTCTGTTCTCTTGTAGCTGCATGTGTTGAAGTGATGTACTTCAAATCCTGCAGTGTTAATATTGTTTGCCCCTTGTTTAAAATCAAACACACAYCAACTTCAGGGAAAAGGTAATACCAAGATTAGTTGGTTTTCCCCAAAAACCACACAAATATAGGTTCCCTATCAGACAGGTGCCTGTCAGAGTTAAATTATTTCGCCAAAGACGCACAAAAACCCTTCAAAGAACTGCAAAGAATATTTTAATCTCTCATTGCAGAGAACAGGTTAATCAAGCCTTTTTCATATTGCTATTAGAAACATGGACATATGACAAATGATAGGCCTTTTTGCAACRAGTGTGTGAGAAATTCACAAATTTATTTTGCTTCTGCTTGGGGACGTGAGGGATGTACCATGGTTACTATTGTAATCAGGTTTTTGTTCTGAAGCTTGGGGTTTTATTCCTACTCACCAGCCCCGAACTCAGTAATTCTGAAGAGCACCCCGTGTTCTACATGAGATCTTAAAAAAAACTATTCCTGTAACAAGTAGTCTTCCTGACCTCTTTGACTACCCCCTAACTGCCTTCATAATTTATAGAGAGTTTTAAAAATGATTCATTTACATGGCAAATTCTACACTACTGACGGCCTTGAGGGCAAGTGTTCAAGATACTAAAGAAAGGAAGTTCTGACTCAGCCAGGATGTCCAATGATCAAAGAAGAAAAAGCACCTAACACAACACAGCTTCTGCAGTTCAAACCACAGTGAAAGTTCTTAAGATGATGTTGTTTCCATGCAACAGACCCAAAGCACATCATAAGAACCAACAGTGGCCATTTATCCCAAACACAGATCTGTGAGATGGCACAAAGGTAYATCATCACTCGCCAATCCCTATTTCTGATCACGTGACTGCAAAACAAAAACCAAACCACAATGTGCTATGCTAGTCATTTCTTGGAATGGAGTTCCTCTGTGACACATTCTCCTGTGTAATTTCAAATAAACAAACAAAAAAACTTCATAGATTTTTTTTAACTCTCTTATGTTGCAGCTGCACTTGGTTCCTGTAAAGGCTGGAGGGATCTGGTCTGCGAATGACTAATGTCAATAGCTGCAGGGTTGAAAAAAATTCCTGAGCCAGAGCACAAGGTCTCCTCCATTTGCCAGCTATGAAACTGAATTAAAAGACAAACAATGTCATTCGTTTCAGACTGTCATGTTAATAACTGCAGTATTTGTCATAATATTACAGTTTTACTTTAGGATAGTTAGGTCTTCAGCTAGAAGTAGGAAAGGCCAATCTTTGTGCACATGATGACCCACAGCATGCATCTTTCAAAGACTGCACATTGCTTCTGTTATGGACTCATGCTGCCCTGAATAGCTCCTGCTGAATTTACATCTCATTCAGGGATGAGCTGATAATCAATTCTCGCACAGTGCATGCCTTGTTTGTTCTTGTCAGAACTTGCATTGATTTTCCCAGGTCTGTTTTAATTTTTTGTGTATGGACACACAAAATCTGCAGCAGAAAATACAAATTTAGGCTTTGCGGTTGCTGGCTTTTCCCTTCCCCTAGAAGAGCCTAGGAAAAAGGCACAAACCAAAAATAACAAAAGGGTAGTAAAATGCAATGAACTGAAGGTATCAAATTTCTAATAGGCAACTTGCAGAACAAAAAAAAAAGCCCAGTTTGACGGAGCTTTTTGTCAGAGTTACGGATGAGTTCAGAGAAACGCAGAAAGTAAGGAAACAGAAAGAAAGAAATTGACAAAATTGTATCTGATAACCATTAGCTTATTCACTGCAAATTCTATTAATTTTCCAGTATAATCAGGAAACTATGTTTCCATTTCTGGCATTTTACCCCTCACCTACAACAGCAAAGAGATTAATTCTTCAGTTACATCCTGTTCCTGTGTTATTATGTTTTTCCCACCATCTTGCATAAACCTGATTGCTTCCTTCACGGACAGCCTTCCTTTCAACTTTTAGGTGTATTTAGGTCTGATCCTGGGTGAGACATTTACAATTCATGATACCTTCTTCCTGCAGTAAAAAGTTTTTCCTTCCTATTACCAGCCTACGATTAAATATGCTGTCTATTTTAATTACAGTTTTTAAGCTTTCGCAAAAAAATAGGTGTCCTACTTACACTGTTCCTGATGTGCACGACAGTTCATTGACCTTATATCCTTGATATTATGTACCTTGATACTATCTCAGAAATACATATGTGTTTACAAAGGTAGCACAACTTGAAAATGTTATTTCCACATTTTGAGTTTAAAAAGCTAAGAACAAAAAAACAAGCCCAGGTAACACAGAAATCATTATGTGCTAGTTCCTTTAGTTAGTGTTCTAATTCAAATCCTTGATAAAATACTCAAAACCCCCTATTATTTAAATGATCAGCAACCTAAAGTTGGCCTGTTTGGACAGACCACACTCATCTCTGTAGCATTTCTTACAGCATCTTGTCTGGTGTTATATATATATACTGCAGTTAAAAAGTGCAATTCTAATGCAACTAAAATATTTTCTTTACATCCACAGAGACTTAACTGGCCTTGTCTAATCAACCAATGCAGTTTGCTGCAGTATCTTACACACCTCAAGTGACTCTAAATAGCACAAGGCAGGAGACARAAATAAGCTCCATTATATCAATCTCTCAGAATACAAATGGTGCCGGCAGAAGATAAAYGATGTGTTAGACTGCGTCAGTGCTGAACTTTTACACAGAATTTCCTGCATCATCATCAGCAGAAGCAGTCAGAGCAATAGTTTTGACAAGGTGCTGACATTTTACAGCCTCATCATCTAATCCTATTGAGAGCAAGTGCAGACATGATAAACAGCTAATGAGCTTCCCTGTGCACACCGCTCTGCTCGCCACTGCTGCAAGCAGACACACACAGCAAAGGTCAGCCAGCAGCCCTCTACTTGCATCCACCATCATCACCCCATGCCATTCCACTTAAGAAGCGCCAGAAGAATCATGGGCTCCCCATCTGATATTTTGTCTTAAGTGGCAAAAAACTGAGTAAGTCTTCAAATAGCTAGACATTTCATTTAACAAGTCATGTTAAAAAGGTATTCCATTCAACCCCACACAATGCCAACCTATCACGCAATCCTTAATTTTCCCTCTGCATTACTCAAGTTTTGCATTTATGCAGAGTAAATTTAGAACATGCTTTGAATAATTACATACATGCTAACATAGAATCATAGAATTTTTTAGSTTGGAAAAGACTTTTGGGATAACTGAGTCCAACCACTAACTCAACACTGCCAAGTTCACCACTAAAACATGTCTCTRAGGGCCACATCTGCATGTCTTTTAATTACYTYCAGGATGGTGACTCCACYACTTCCCTGGGCAGCCTATTCCAATGCCTGACAACTCTTCCCWTGAATAAATTTTTCCTAATATAGACTCTAAATGACCTAAATGACTTGAGGACATTTCCTCATGTCCTACYGCTTGTTACTTAGGAGAAGAGAGTACCCTACACCTGGCTACACCTTCCGTTCAGGTAGTTGTAGAGAGCAGTGAGGTCCCTCCTGAGCCTTCAGGCTAAACACCTCTAGCTCCTTCAGCCACTCCTCGTCAGACTTGTGCTCCAAACACTTCACCTGTTCCACTGCCTTCTCTGGACATGTTCTGGCACCTCAATGTCTTTCTTGTAGTGCTGAGTCCAAAACTGAACACAGAACTCGAGGTGCAGCCAGTGCATAATAGAGGGTCCTGCTAGCCACACTATTGCTGATAGAGGCTAGGATGCTGCTGGCTTACTTGGCATGCACTGGACCATGTTCAGCTGCTGCCAACCAGCACTGCCAGATCCTTTTCCAGTGGGCAGTTTTCCAGTTACTCTTCCTCCAGGCTGCAGCACTGCATGGGGTTGTTGTAGCCATAATGTAGGACCCTGCACATATTGCAGARCACTTCTTTCTTGTCTTTAAGTCTCATACAGATGTTTTGTGTATACTGTTGATATTTCCCTTAGTAGCTGAGAGTTAAAAATATCTATATATCTATATCTGTATATAAATACTCAAACACATACATATACAAATAAAAAATCCTGAAAATTTTCTTCCTCCCTTTCATAAATCCATGCAATCTTTTTCAATCCTTTTCTTGCACAGAGTCTCTCAACAATTTTAAAGAAAGAGTACGTATTTCCTCACAGGATATATAAGGTATACACTGCAAAGCAGGGCAAAGGAGCAGGAATTCTATATTACAAATAGTAAAGCTTTAAAAATATCAACAAAGCAGAACATTCTAACATAACAAATGAAGAGTCCTGCATTAAAAAAAAGACTTCATTATTTCAGTATCTCTTTGTTTGCTTAATCATCCCCTGGGACAATCTGTACTGTTAAGAAACGTGTAGAAAACAGTCATCAGTTTTTGTTGTTGTTCAATTAGTGCTATACTCAGTGTTTGAGCTCATGCAAGTGTCCTTTGGGGAAACGTCCTGCGTGCCATTAGCACTATTCTTAATGAGGGAAAGCATGAAACTCCTTTAGTGCTCTGCCAGAATTGTTTTATCTTCAAGTCAAGAGAACAACTGCTTGGAGTAACCCCAAAAAAAGCATTTAACAATTACAAGTGGCAAACAATATTCCCAAGCATAATGCTCATACCACTCTTCTATTTATAGGCTAACACTTATTATACTGAATAAAATATGTATTAGACAGCTTTAGTATGCARACAATCATGATTCCCCAGTTAAGGCGGCTACAGTGGTTTCCATTATAAGCTCCATTTTGAACCCTTTTACTCCTTCTGAGAGAGGTAGGGTGGGGAACAGGAGGATGTTTCATGTTTGGTTTCAAGACAAAGGAGAATATTTTTAGGAAGTTTGAGGTTAATTAGACATGCTGCTTTTGAGATATGGGACATAGGCGTTTCTTTATTCTTTTGGAAGTAAAAAAGCAGCTTAATGGCAATGTTTTTGTTAAYAAAAAGCTTTTTTAACTAGTTCTTAAGAATTTCTTTAAAACACAAAATCAGAATTGAAAACTAGGCTAAAGGAAGATCAAGACTTACAGCTCTAGGAAACATAAAGACAAAAGATCTAGCACTTTCCTTAGCTACATTTATTTTCAAAAAGGCAAGCAACTCTTGCTTTTTCCACTAAAAAAACACAAACAAACAACAACAACAACAACAACAAAAAAAAAAGCAAAGCAACAATTAAAGAACACTAGACTTAAAACCAAAACTAAAAGCAACATTCTTAACACTTACCACTGTTCCCCTCCCAATTACAGTTCTTCATAAACAGTGGCAGGGAARGGCAATAAAGCATTCATTCCCTCTCACAGCTGTTCTTCATCTAACTGTCCCCTCACTCTTACTATTCCTAGGTTTTCTATCTCAGCTTCATAATTGTGACATCAAACATCTTCACATCTCTGACACCTCCTTGATCCAAGCTTCAGCACAATCAAGATCCACAAGTCTTGCAGCCTGCATATTCCTTTTTTGCCATCCCAGAGACTAACTGGAGAACAAAGGATTTAATGAAGGTAAGAGTAAATGTCTGGCTGAAAKCTAGCATTTTACTTGTTACACAAACAAGCTCACTTACACAATGTCTAAAAGCACTCCCTGTCTTCTCAGTGACACATGGGTATATTCTAACACTCCCTTACAAAACATGCACCATGGGCACCAATTGCACAAACATCCCTCACAGAGGAGCATATGTAGAAGAGCTAGAAMATAAGTAAATGTTGTGGATGATCTGCAGAAATAGAATAAAGGCAACTTATTTCAGTTGGATTTTATAMATAGTCTTTTTAATGAGGAACAACTATCTAATTACAGAAACAACAGGGAGATCTTAGGGCCAAGCAGTATTATGCAACTGATGGGAGTACACAGACTTGACATTTACCTCACCTGAAGAGAGGAAAAAGTAAAAGTACAGCCATTTCCAGTTCCAATGTCAGAAATACAGTGGGGGTCTGTGTATATCTACTTTTTAGTTCTATCCAAAAAAAACTGCAAAGTTCAGGCATTTGAGACACTGCACACCTGAGTGCAGGAAGGATGGACAGCAGAGTCTACTTCTATTCCCCCTTACAATTTAGCACTCTTAATACCTTATTGCCATCCTTTCTTTTTACCTCCAGAGGTCAGTAAGATTCATTTTCTTAASTTTTCCTAAGACTGTAGTAAGAAAATTGTTTAACTATGACAATCTCACCCCAAGTCCCATGTAAGCATTAATGGTGTGCTACTGTACATGCAACTGTGTGCAGTGCTGGGCATAATAATTTAAAAAGGATGTGAAGACCCCTGAAGGCATCCAGAGCAGGGTAACAGAGCTGATGAAAGGGTTGGAAGGAATGTCCTGTAAAGGGCAATTAAGGACTTTGGSCTTGTCTAGTTTGGAGACGACAAGGATGAGGGGCAACTTCATTACTCCCTACAGCTTCCTGAGGAGGGGAAATGGAGAAGGTGGTGCTTATCTCCTGTCCCATCCAGTAATAGGGCGTGTGGGGATGGCTCCAAGCTGCATGAAGCAGGGACATGTCTTTACTGAGAAGATGGTCAAACACAGGAAAGGCTTCCCAAAAGGTGGCTGGTGCCCCAAACCTGTCAATGCTTAAAAGAGGCATTTGGACAATTCTTTTAACAATATGCTTTGACTTTTGGTCAGCCCTGAAGTGGTCATGCAGTGGCACTGGATGACCATCGTATGTCCCTTCCACCTGAATTTGCCTATTCTGTTCTGAAAGTTTTGCAGCTGTGGAGGCATTGAGTCATCACACATGCAGCAGGTCTCTAACTTCCTCTACTAACTACTTCTACTACTAACCTCCTCCAGAGTAATTCACCCTGCTCTAAAATGAATAAATACATCTTAGTCTTTTAAAGAGGCTGAGATTTACAACACTGGAAAAAACTATTAAAAATCCTGAACTGTTTCTGACGGCATACTTGCAGTTGTTTTCTAAACAGTTTATTCAGGTCCATTCTGGTATTAACAAGTACCTTTATGCAAGTGAGAAATAAATTATGCAGGAAAATCAGTGYAGCTCACAGTGTGTATTTACCAAATACACAAAGCAAACCTGAACAATTATTTTTCATTTATTTCTTTATTTTTGTATCGCTAAGGCTAGCTTAAGTTTATATATCTTTCATGCAAAATAGAAATTTGATTTTCGAAAATATATAATTTTTAAGAAACAAAACCAATAATYTTTTTTACTCAGAGGAGAGAATCTGGATGTAGAAAACTAGCATCAGTTTGCTTACTTGTTTTACAAGAACATTGGTACACACAGAAGTTATTGTGCAGTAAGTTTCCATATGCCCATATGCCTGCTATGAAAGTGTGCTCTCTTATGTGTGAGGTGAATTAACCTAATTCCAGGTAAACTGCTCCTCAGTAAACCAGAGGCAGGTAAGCCTCTGAATGTACCCCCACTGAGGCACATATCAAAGCAAATAGAATCAGTTCAGGTGAGGCAGCTKATGCAGAGTAAGTTCTTACAGGTTACCCCGTAGGAATCTTGCTCACATGGTATGGYTGAGAGTGCCACACAGTCTCACAAGGATCCATGAGGCAGCAGACCTCAAACACTGCTRTTTTATACACTGCATTACATGACTCATGTGGGACTTCAGGAGTTATTCATACAAACTTTACAAGTCACAATGAAGCTTTCAAAAACTTTTGTTCTTAAATCCAAGGTTCTCAGCTCTTAAGCAGTACTTAAAATGAATATCAAAATATATTTTCAGCATGTCAAGATACTCATAATACACTTGGAACAGTATTGCTCACAGTTTGAGATCTGTAGTGTCAGCGTTTTGAATTCTCTCTTTTCATTGTGTCACTACAGTACTTGGCTATAAATAGCAGCAAGACACAGACAGATTAAGTGCTCTAAGAAAAACTACTTATATCTAATTTGAACAACCAAATGCATCACAGGTAAGAGGACTGTAAAATCAATCAGAGCTATTGAAGACGACCAGGGCAAGCTCCTTCTGGTTCCAAATTGCTAAATTAAGCTTTCACTCAAGACCTGTCTTACTCCTAACAAACTTAAGTTTCTGTAAGACCTGAGTACAAGTTAACCTAAGCACTGTTTATCTTGTAAATTACATACATGTATTTGCTGCTGGTTTATCGAAGAATCTTATGGACATTTTAAAATAATTAAATAATTCAGGGCAGCTCTTCAGCTCCTGACAGTTGAAGAAGTTTTGCCTAAACAAGGAAAGATACACATAATTCCAAATACGTTAAAAATGAAGATTGATAAACAGAAGACACTTTTATATCATGACTAAGATGTCAAAAAAGCAGTTACATATTTTACTCATACGTTGCCACAACCAAGGCATACCAATTTTAGGTAATATCCAGAYTGTCAGCAAAGATTCAGCAAAGAAATACGGTTTGACAGCAAGAGTCATGAATGAACTGAAATTTAGTATCTCAAGAATGTTAGCAAAGACTGCTGTTTACAGAGAGGAAAAGAAAAAGATGCTACTGAAACACACAAACTGATTTAAGCTTGTAACAGAGAGGCAGAAGCACATTCTGACCTTAGAAGAAAGAATATGCTAATTCAAACATTTTAATTCATTATCAATTCAAAAGCACTTTATCACTCAAAATTGATAGTTTCACAAGATTGCTCCCACTCTCCTTTTAGAAATTATAACCCTTCAGGAGGGGTAAATGTGTGTGCTATATACATTCCTCTCAGTCAGAGAAGACCAGCCTTTACTTTTAACTTCAGTTTAGGTCAGTATCCAAACATTTCCAGTTGTAGACTCCCATTTAAATTTTCCTTTAAACTGCAACAAAACTGTAGGACTACAGCCTAACACTATAGCAAATTTTGCTAGTAACAAAGATTAACTGAAGTCCTGATTTATAACTGCAGAAATGTAACAAATTCAAACCTGCAACATGAAAAGGAAATATTGCTACATAAAGAGAAACTAAACTTAGTTTTAAAAAATTGCACCCTCTTCCTATTTTAAAAATATTTACCTGGTGATATAGCTCTGTGGAACTGATACATGTCTTCTCCAATCAGCTCTTGTGCAACCTGCTTGATCTTCCGTCGGACAGCATCTAGCTTAACTTCAGATTCATTTAGTATTTCTTCCCCATTGGGAGCACTGCAACCATAAAAGAGAAACTGAAAGGGCAGTTTCCAAAACATGAACAAACAGTTTAAAAACATTACACATTTTCTTTTACTAACCAATGCATTTTTACTGACTTTGAGAAAAAGCAAAACTGATACTGGAATGAGAAACAGTTTAACTTCCAYAGATACCTACAGCAGATTCCGAAATTCTGTAGATCCTTAACAAGAAAATAATCAACCAGCYGGAGTTCTGGTAGCATGATGTTTACTCCAGATTAGAATCATGATTATTGCTTAAGTAAGAAAAAKGAGAAACACATACAAAGGCTTAAAAAAATATTCCAGAAAACTAGCATAGAAGTCCTTACAGAAGTCCTTCCACCTCTTAAAAAAATATTTTCCAATACTTGACAGTATTGCAAAATACAATACATTATGTACTTCTACATATAACTTTTTTTTTAAGAAATTAGTTCTGGATTGTGCTGTTTAAGAACAGATGAAACATCTGATTCACAACCACAACATATACTAGGCATTTAAAGTTTAGTTTATCTAATTTCCTTTAAAATTTCCATTCTTTGACCCCAAATGATGGTATATTAGTTTATATATCTCTTTAAAGAACTACTGATCAATTGATCTCAAGAAAACATTTAAAAGCAAACAGTAAAATTTACTGTAGTTAAAGTCAYAATAACTGCAAAAAGCAAAGAAGGAAATACAAAATACAGCATGGAAAACTTCCACTCTCACAAAACCAGAAATGTTTTAGGAATCTATATTCAGAGTAATTAGGAGGTTTTTTTTTGTTGATCTTTCTTCCACCAGTTCCCAGCCACCYAGTCCCTGCAGTGGAAGTACCTATTTACAGTCAAGACTGTAGCAGTTACTGGAATTATGACAATATCTCTTTGCAGATGAAAATAAAAGTTAAAAAGAGTGCAACTTCATCATCTCCACTTACGACTGTAAATAGTTACTACTTCAACATAAATATATTGACAGGTAACAAAATTGTAAATTAATATAAATGAAATTACAAAGAAAAGGAAGAATTGTAACATGCAAGACCATATACATATACCATATACAGCAAACACTTTATATAACAGGCTATGCAAAGCTTCAAATTTTCCTGCTGCTCTTCTAGTTAGTCTCTGGCTTCCAAAGATTGCTTGAAGGCTCATGGGAACACAAAACATATACAGGCTCAAAACTTCACACAAAAGCCTACCCAGTTGTAGAATTTACATAAACAGACCCCAGGTCACCTCCTATTTGCATTGATGACCTCGGGTGGGGTTGTAACAACCAAAATGATGATAGACCTGCCTGGGCAAGTAACCTGAGGGAAGGGTGCGTACTCCACTCTCACAACCTGCTGAAAGCTGGAAGGCTCTCATCTGTTGTACATTCTACTGCTCTACATTGGTTTAATAAACCAATAAAACCAACCCAGAAACCTGAACCRGCATCTTTTAATTCTCTAACTGGAGTGTGCCTTCATTAGCTCACATCTACCCTAAAGGATATTTATTGAAGTTAATTAAATTCCTCTCAACAGAATATTGCAGTTGTTACTCACAGACAAGGCAGACTGTAGGTTTCTATGAACATATTCACACTCAACATGACTCACCTGGTGAACCTGTGAAGCAGAAATATCGTTCTTTTGCTTTCAATAGTTATATCACGACTGAGCTTGACGAGCCGTTCGTATTTATCGTGCCTGGTGTCAAGCTCCAGCTGGAATGCTGCAGAGTCAATTGTTACAGCAAAACCTCGATTAGCACATGAACACAGCACAGGGAAAGAGCAAAGCACCTGTGCTGCACTAAMTCCTTACAGACCCAAGCCCCACCAGCCTTGTCCCTGGGCACCTTTCCCCAAGGTGGGCAGTACAGCTGCCCCTGAAMGGGGCATGGCTTGCAGAGGCCACCACTGTCTGCCACCCGCCAGAGCTGCAAAATTCATCATTAATACTACCTTTATTTCCCAGAGCTGCAATACTCATCATTAATATTACCTATGTTTAATAACTGAGGTTTAACTACAAATCAGTCCTGACAAATGCCTTAAGGCAGCCCAAACAATTTTTAAGGTAAAATACTTGGTTTTGCTAATAAAATCTATTTCATTATACCACTGTTCTGGAAAAGGACTGAAAATTTCACCCAAACTCAACAAGATATATAAAAAAKGAAGCCCTATAATTATTTGTTAACAAGATTCACCAGCGCCTAAAACAATCAAATAAAAAAGCACCTGGCTAAGGCACATACAGTGTACAAAATGCATAGTATAAGAAAGCTTGCATTTCACATCCTAGCTAGATTTGGCCAAAAGTTGAGTATTTTAATATCCCTAAGGATTAGAAGTACTAAAGAAAAGTGAGCTCAATTATTTAAAGTAACATTTCTGACTTGCTGATGTTGATTCTTTCTAATTACAATGAGTACAGAGAAGAGAGAAAGTGTATCTGGTTATGACAGTCAAATATTATGAATGTTTTACAAATATCATTAACATTTTATTGACCATTATTCTGGTAAATACATCACTAACAGATGCTTAGAAGAAATCTAACAAATTTCCTATATAAATTTCTGAGTGTCAGTGTCTTTGTGCAAGAAGATGCAGAAAATAAATTAAGAGGTTACATTTTTAAAGGATTTAACAAGTGAATAACCTTTAGAAAAGCTCAGAAATTAGTTGGCAAACAAGGTTTAGATGATGCTAGAAAAACAGTCCTGTATTTCTCACTGCCTTGCCTAAAAAACTTGGTTCCTCTCATTTTGTTCTGTTCTCCCCAGTCTACTCTGAAACCCTAAGTCACAAATGCTCCTACTGATGTTTTAATTCTTATACATGTCTGTTTGGTGTGTCTCTTCCAAATTCTTAAAGTCARTTCCACCCCTGAATTAGCATCAAGAAATTTTCCCTCAGATCATAGTGACAGGAACTTGAGGAAGGGTGGCTTCCTTTCATGGGATACCACAGATGATATTTCCAAGGACCATTTACAAATGTCATCTACTRAGAAATTCACAATTCTGAACATCTGCAATATTAGCAACATCCCCAATCTTTTCTGGATAGTTAGGGCTTTCAAAATTTTATGTTAGATTTTAAACCTGGTGAAGTGCTTTCTATTCTGAAGTAAACCAGACAAATACAATAATCTTTAGCCTAACAGGGTACAAGAAAACCTACCATACTGTGCTATTGCYGATAATCGCAAAGGATTAGAACTTGGGGGGGTCTCCAAGCTAACACATCAAAATCACACAGTCATTTCCTACACACATTTCACTGTAATGTCTAATTTAGCACTGAAAGTAAAGATTCAGACTCTATTGATAATTTTGGTGGTGCAAAATCAGACCATTAAAGATGACACTTAATAAACCTTAACCTTACAAATCAAGGTAGCATCCACTTCCTTTATCACTAAGCCATCATATTTAAAACATATTGCCAAAAAAGAGGTGTAACTCCTTGGTTTTTGACTAACTAGACCATTCTGTGATTCTATGATTATTACAGAAGAAAATTTTTTATTACTTTTCTAGAAAACTTTGGTGCAAATAGACCAATTCCAGTACATCTTTTTTTTTAAGAGATTAAAAATAGCAAAACCTTTATAACCATTTAAGGCCACATATTATTGSGGCAACCCTGGTTGTGTGTATAGACCAGGTAATGAGAGGCTGAAGAGCAGTGCTGCAGGGGGTTCTGGCTGATGGCAAGTTGAGTATGAATTGGCAGTGCCTTGGCAGCCAGGAGGGCCAAGTGTGTCCTGGTGTGCCTCAGGCACAGCATCACCAGCCAGGCAAGGGAGGGGATTGTCASTGCTCYCCACTGGGGCAGCCTCACCTCAATTCCTGTGTGCAGTTTTAAGCAAAACATTATAAAAAGGATCTTAAGATTTTAAAGAGTGTCCAAAGGAAGACAATGAAGATGGTGAAGGGACYTGAGGGGAAGCCATGCAAGGAGCAGCTGAGGTCACTCGTTCTGTTCAACCTGGAGAGGAGGAGACTGAGAGCAAACTTTCAAAATCCTCATGAGGGAAAGTAGACGGGCAGGTACAGATCTCTTCACTCTGGTGACCTGTGACAGGACTCAAGGGAATGGCCTGTAGTTTGTCAGGGAAGGTTCAGGTTAGGTATCAGGAAAGGCTCTTCACCCAGGGGATGGCTGGACACTGAAACAGGCTCCCAAGAGAAGTGGTCACAGCAACAACCCCATCTGAGTTCAAGAAGCAATTGGACAATACTCTCAGGCACATGGTGTGACTATCAGGATGTCCTGCACGGGGCCAGAAGTGGGACCCAAACATCCTGATGGATCAGTTCCAACTTAGCATATTCCATGATTCTATGACTAAGTTCTTTAGATTCAGACAAAGAACAATTCTAAGTTCTTTAGATTCAGACAGTGTACAGAAATAGTACACAGCTCTGGTTCACCTTACACAACTTGCTCAATTATAAACCTAATAATGGTTTTTTCCTAATGCTTATGCCTGACATGAAGACAAAGACCACCAGCATCTCTGTCTGGAGCAGGGCACTTAGTGTATTTCAGATTGCACTAAGCACTTTTGCAATAAATACAGAGTGTATCTTTGAAAGACTTTGAAGAAACCATGACCCTTAAATCCTTTCTGAAATTAACCAAACACTGATCACTAGATCTCATGGGAAGGGAGGGAAACAAGCTGTTTTGAACTGGAAGTAATGGCAATTTTATGACAAACTGATATTCATAAGATGAAAAATTTAAATTGAAAGCACAGTTACATTACTCAATTCAAGAGCAAGTCAGTGTACAATATTCAGTATGAATGTTAGAGTRGTTAGGTTGGAAGAAACCTTAAAGATCATCTGGCTCCAAACTCTGCTCCCATGGGCAAGGACACTTTCCACTAAACCAGGTTGCTCAAAGTCCACTTCAACCTTGAACACTTGGCCTTGAACACTTCCAGRGATGGGGCACAGCTTCCCTAGGTAAAGGTCAGGGGTCATGGTTAATCATCTGCCAAGCTGATTTACACAGAAAAATATAAACACCCATTTTAAAAAGAGCCAGGAAGTTATGGTTACTGAAGTAACCATTTGAAACAGCCAGCCAGATTATATTTCTTCACCCTGCTTAGCTTCATAAAAAATATGTGGCATGGGGAAAATTTTGAAATCATCTGTTCCCCATATCAAATCTCCTTCCTTCTTCATTCAAGGCTTCYCATTTCTGAAGGACAACTTTGCTTTGTTAGGGGATTTCTAATGAGCAATTTAAATTTACTGGAGCTCAAATCTGGTTTGGTGAAAAATCCTGTAAAAACAATTTGGCTGAAGGGAAGTTAACACCTGCTTATTTAAAGAATCTTAAACATAYATTAATATTTAAAAGGCATTCAAACTGAACTAAATGTCTACACAGAAGTCTATATTAGTTAGGTAAAGTCTTTTTTTGAAAAAGTGCAGCTATAAACAACTACCAACTCATAAAACAATACATCCAGATTTACATTGAAGAAGTTTAGTCATCTGTGCCACAGCCAAGGTCAGCAGCCTCCTCAGTTTGCCAAAGGTCACCATCTTCTCCTCTCACCCCTGTAGCACAGATTTTGCATTACACCTCTGCAGATCCTACAGTTTTCTGCTACCAAAGGGTCCAGTAACCTTTTGTCTGGCTGAACACGGCAGAGCCACGTAAAATCTCACTCCCAGGACTTTCACTGCACAAAAAGCAAAATACTAAACTCCAAAGGTAAGGAGTATGAGTCCAACTAGATTCAAGTTTCTCCCCCAGAGAGACCTGGCTTATTCCACTAGTAATTTCTACACCATCTTTTTATAATCTGGTTCTCCAAATGCATACTTACATTTAAAAGATGACATCAAAGCTGAAGGTGGATTAACATTCTCTTTTTCGTCTCTTTTTTGACCATGTGGAAAATTGTCATGCTTTCGTTTTCTGAACCCACCCGATCCTATTAARTAGAAGATATACACACAGAAAGGTATTTTAAAATATCATTTTGCCAGAGCACAAGAAGCACCAGAATGCTGTCTTCAGAGCATTTCTAACAGCAGTCATGTTCTACAGGACAGAATAAGGTACCTGGATGAACCTTATAATCAACTGATGTCAACTTCAGACTATCATGTTACTTTTTCTACCACATTGCCAGTGAAAATTAGAAAAAACAAATCMATTTTGATGGATGAGTATGGCAGGATCTTAAGTTTGGGTTTTTTTGGTAACATCTTCAGGTCTTCACACTCTTATATTTTCTTGCTGTGAATGGCTGCATGGAAATCCTTGTGTGGACAAGGACCTACAGGAGAAAGAAAAAGAAAGGATCAGACCTTTCTTTTTCTTCCTTTTTTTTTTTTTAATTTTCAGCTTGGAATGAGTCAGTAAACCTGCAAGTTTTTATTATTGTGATTTATGTCACAGGTCTTTAGTACCCATAAAAATAAGCAAGGCACAATTGAAGCAAATTTAGATATGCGGGTTTAGCTCCYGCAGTGTAGCTTCTTAGGCCCTTACATTCTGCCCATTTAAGCAGTTTCTTCTCTATTCACCTCAGCGTAGCTGCTCACGTCAACTGGCTTTGTGTGCCTCTTCCTTAACCCTCCTTTTCAGACCCACACTCAGAACTCATMTGTTTTGGACTATGTTTTATTCCCAATTTACACCTTGTATTGTTTATTCCTTTTATCCTTCCTTCACCTGGGACTGACTCATGTCACCCATGTGTCAACCATTCCTCCCTCTTGCTCCCTCCTTTTGGTGACAGGTGGACACTGTTACTAATACAGCCCAAAATTTGGCCAACCTGCATATAGGCACACCTTTTGAATATGTGGAGTTCTCTCAATTTCTTTAAAAGAACCAAGGAAAGCTACTTAAAAGTTACAGACAAACACTGGATTTTAAAATGTGTCCATTTAATTATTTAGTATCCCAAAACAAAACCAAAAGTGGCACAGCTACTATCTTAAAGAGGAAACTCAAAATAATTTTCCTTCTTTTCTGCTGGACATGGGTTCAGAGTTTTGTTTTTCCTGTAGCAGTTGAAAGTATTAAATGAATCCCCCTGAAATGCTGCTGAAGGAGGGTCTGTGTCATTCTCACGGGTGCCAAGCAATAGCACAAGAGGCAATGGGCAGAAACCAATGCACAGGAAGTTCCACCTGAACATGAGGAAGAACTTCTTTACTGTGTGTGTGGCTGAGCACTGGAACAGATTGTCCTGAGARGTTGTGAAGCCTCCTTCACTGGAGATGTTCAAGAACCATCTGGATACAGTCCTGTGCTATGTAATCTATGATGACCCCACTTGAGCAGGGAGCTTTGAAGAGATGATCCCCTGTGGTCYCTTCCAGCCTGACCCCTTCTGTGACTCTGATTCTGTGACTGCCAGGGCTAAACCAACACACAGGCAGCAGAGCAAGCTGTGAAAAAATACGTATTTCACATATATATTATGCTATATACACARTATTTTATACATGTATATACACACACATACGATACTAAATAGTTACCACTAGTGCTTTACAGGCCTAACACACACACTGTTTTCCTCTGTGGCATCTGCTTTTCCACCCCCAGGRATGCAGATCCCTAAAGCCACGTTCCCTGGCACACCAGTACAGCCCCAGCAGGAAGGCAGGGCACCCAAGAAGGAAAGGTTACTGACATCCGAGAAGGAGCGGCCTCTCAGTGTGAATTTCACGACACAGCCGAAGGGCACCGCTGGGCAGGGCAGAGGCTTCGCACCCCCGCCCCTCCGAGCCGCGGGGCCTCCCCCCGCTTCCCCTGGCTCCAGCTCCTCAGCCTCGGTCTCCTGAGAGTGGGAAGGGAAGGAGAGGGAAGGGGCATCACCTTCCTTGCCGCTCATCCCGGTGCCGCCGAGCCACGTCCCCCCGGCACCCCGCAGCCGCCCCGCGCACCGCCAGGACCCCGCCGCCCCCGCCCCCGCCCTGCCGGGCCATGGCGGGGCTGTCCGCGAGTGCCTGACGGCAAGACGCCACACAGGGSAGGGAGCCCGGCCCGCCGCCCGCGGCGCGGGAGGAGCGGTGCTGCGCAGGGGCGGCGCGGAGGGCGATTCGGTGTTGCTGCCGGCGAAATGGGAACAGCACCGAAGCCGGGCCGTGCTTCCGAGAAGGCGACTCCGTGGGCAGCCAATGTGCGACCGCAGCGTGGGGCCTCAGAGCTCGCGGCACGACGGGACATGTAGTGTTGGGCGGGGCGGCGGCGCGGTCGGCGTGGAGCCGGGCTGTTCTGGAGTTCCCTCCCCGCCGTCCCGCTGGCGGCCGGCGTGTTCCGCCGCCGGGGCTGCGGCATTCCTCAGCTTGGACCCGCGGAAACCCAGCGGCATTCCTTGGCCCAGACGCACGCACAGTGGCTGTCATGTCGCCTTCCCCTCGCCCCCTGCCTTGTTTCCTTACTGGTCCTTTCTTCCCTGGTGTATCTGGACCATGGTGCTCTCGCAGAATCAATTGGTTTGGAAAAGACCTCTGAGATCGAGTCCGACCTATAGCTCAGCAAYACCACGTCAATCAGACCACGGCACTGAGTGCCATGTCCAGTCTTAAACACCTCTAGGGATGGTGACTCCGCCACCTCCCTAGGCAACCCATTCCACTGTCAAATCACCCTTTCTGTGAAGAAATTCTTCCTCGTGTCCAACCTAAACCTTCCTTGGTACASCTTAAGACTGTCCTGTGCTTACTGCCTGTCTTTTGTCTCCTTAGTGCCCCTTTCTTCCCTGGCATGTCAGGACCAAGGTGCTTTCCTTCCAGGCAAGGTGAAGGGGAACATGTCACCAGCACAGCACCAAGTGCCACTTTACTCCCCTTAGTACCCATCCACGTGGTGTGCCAGGGGAAGGATGCCGGGGAAGATGCAAACTGAAACAGAGGCAGCGTTTGGAAACTGGAGACACTAAATGCACACGGAAAAGATCTGATAGTGAAGCTACCTGATACCAGAAAAAGAAATCTGAGAAGCAGCAGATGTAGATGCTGGTACAGGGGAGGCAAATTCCCAAACCCAGGTTATTTTCATTCTATGTTTTATCAGGCCTGGTAAAAATTTTGTTTCTTCTGCTGGGGACTTAGTATGAGTGCTCTCAGGAGACACTGTAGGATTGAGCACGAGGGAGATGGATGCACACTGTAAATATTTCCCAGCACAGAGGGTACTTGATGATGCTTCTGTTCTTACAATGATGAGCAACAAAAAGTCTGCTCACCCTGCTAGATTCATAGGTCCCTACACATGCATCCTGATGCATTCCTCCAATGTGTTTAAAATAGGGGTGGGTCTTGCAAATCCCCGAACCAAAAGGTTTGCAAATCATCAGTCTTGCTGCTCTCCTGCTAGATCTCATTTCTTGTCCCAGCTATTGCCTGTTTTAGTAGCTGATTTCCCAAGGAAACAAAGCTCATATGAGCACAAAGGCAGAGTGCTTGCAGCCTTTGTGTGTGGGTGTGCGTGTATGCCTGTCCTTCCTCCCCACCCTTAATAATTTTTTAATCTGTTGGTCAACTGGTCGATCTGATTTGACAGAGGGGAAGAGCCTCCAGGAGTGATTATMAACCTCCTGAATAGGGAAAAATTTTGGGTGGAACTTGCACCTTACTAGAAACCAGATTAGCACAGCTGTGAAATGCAAATGCTTCACAGTCCAAAGTTAGCAGAGCCCAGCCTTTGGGAGTGSTGGAAGAGCAGGGACACTAGCCCACTATCAGATCTTTGTGTTATATACAAATAAACAAATACAGCTTTTGGCAAACCTGAGTATCAGGTGAATCCATCAACAGATTCAGGAGGACAGTAAAGCACTTAACTCAGACAGCAGAGGAGTAAAGCTTTGACRTTGAGCTTTAAAGTCTCCAGGCAGCCAAGAGGGAGTTGCTAAAACCTGGTATTTTCAAATATTGAGAACACATGACTGTCATGGACTGCTCAAAATTATTCAGCAGTGTAACACAAAACCTCTCCAATTTCCTGATCTGAGAAAACAGATTTCAATCACACTTGGAAAACAGAGGACAAAGAGGATCCCTGCAGAACTTCCTTTGGCTTGATCTGCATATTGAGTTGTGCAAYAGCTTGATTGCTGCCTTACCAGCTGCACAGGAGATTTCTGCTTTCTACAGGGCAAAATCAGGACATGAAATTATTTGTGTCAGTGTTATCGCTGCACACATTCAGGCACAGCCTTTTGTTTTAGAAGATGTACAAAACTGCTTTTGGAAACACATACCTTTTTTTTTTTTTTTTTTTTTTTTTTTTTTTTTTTTTTTTTTTTTTTTTTTTTTTTTTTTTTTTTTTTTTAACTGTGCTATTTCCCTGTTCTTGGCAGCTCTTTGGACAAAAAGCAGAGTTGTTTTGCTTATATCGATGTCGCAGGAGAGTGGAAAGAGTTCTTGTGTTTGAATGTGTCCCAGCAGTGAAGAATTTTCAGCCAATTGTAGGGAGTGAAGGTCAGGTCTTCAGCTGATTTCTGTTGGATTCAGTGACACTTTGTACATGCACTGAGATACTCAACTTGTTTGACATCCTTGAGATGTTGTTGTGAAAAGAACTGGTTGGGGTTTTTCCCTGAAACAATCCATTTAAATGTGACAGTGTTAAACCACTTTGTCAACAGGTTAGTTGCAATATTTTCCCCTCTCCTCTAGCTGGGAATTAACCTTTTCCCCTTCCAGTTATGCATTCTTTATGCCTGAAGAGACTGACACCTGCACCTCTGCAAGTGTGAAGGGGAATAGCAACATTTTGAAGGAGAAAATGGTAGCAGAAAGGAGGTATGAGGATTTAGGGTAGAGCAAACCCCCCAAACAAGCTAACAACAAGCCAACAAGGTTTCCCTAGAGACTTAAGGTCACACTAAGATGTTGCATATGGGTTGCACACAACGCTCCTAAGACAAGGTTGGTAACTCAGATTTCACATGGGGAAAAAGTGTTTTTTAATACTTAGGATTGTGAGAACAGAACATGAGTACATGACCAGAAAGGATCTCTGCCTTTCTGAGTGGGTAAACCAACTGAAAACAACCATTGTAGGGGGCTGGAACTTCTCCATTCATTTTATCCCTGAAGTCTGCTGCTTTGGGCAATGACCTGCTTCGTTAACTCTCCTRTATAATGTTCTTCAGTGAAGCTTCTGTTCCTCTGCAGTACTTTCAGCAGATACCTCCTTGAAATGGCACTCAAGGGAGCATAGAATGAATCTTGACTTCCCTGGAAAAGTCCGAGTCTAACACTGACTCAGCTGAATTCTGAAGGGCAGACAGAGGAGTGCTGGTGGGTCCAGCTCAAGAATCATACCAGAGAAGCTGCTCSAACACTTACAGCTTCAAGTAACAGAGCTGCACAGAGGTAGGACCCAGGTGATTTGTCAGACACATGAAATCACCAAGTCTTTCTGCCCTCAATCATTTTAATAGAGCTCTGTGGAAACTGTTTCAGGTCCCAGGGATCCCTGGCAGAACTCACAGTGTAGCTCTTCATGCCCCTCTGCAGCTTGTATAGATTTAGAGACAAATGTTATCTTTGTGGTGCCCTCCCATGTTTAAATAATGGGTCTGGGAATGTCTCCTAAAGTTTCTGCTAAAGCGGAATAGGAATATGGAATATTCCAGTTAGAGCTGGAATTATCCCTGCATATCCTTTCGGGTTTCATTCTATCTCATGATGTGGCATAGTACTCTTAGAGCAAGGTTGTGAGGTTGCCTTGGAGATGGAGAGCTTAGCCACAGGGCGAGCTGTCACACCAAAATGTTCCCATTAGCCAGTGTAACTGTGAATACTTTCCACAAACAATTGAGTGAAGTGAAGTGACAAAAAGCTTATGAAACAGTCACAGGGAAATTGCATAAACTAGGGTCAGATGTTCAATTTGAGACTGTTCCATGACCAAGGAGTTTCGCAGCTGGTTGACAAAAGGAAGAGGGAGGGAGGTCAGCTGGTCTCTAGTTGTTATAACAACAACCTGTTATGTTTCTCAGGCAACAGAGATGCCCACAGCTGTGGCAGAATGGATCATGAGGATGATTTCCTCATTTTCTGGAGTGATGTTAGAAAGCTGTGAATATTTTTCTGCTGGGTGGGTGAATTTGGGATTTCAATCTTTGCAAGTGGCAGCATCCAAATCCTAATACACCATGGTGCAGCCTTTGAGTGGATCAGCAGGAAGATTGTGGAAATGCACCATCGATTTAGCTGACTTGTAAATGAGTGAATGGAAAAAAGGACAGAGAGAACCCCAGATTTGCTGCAACATCCATCTGGAAAAAAAAAAGAGACACCAAACTATGCATGGCCTTTATTCCTAATGTTTAGTTTATATCTTCCAAGGGAAAACTGGCAARTGACTGGCTATGAATAATGTACCCATGGGGAAAGTTTGTTTCTAAACATGAACAGTTAGTGCCTGGCTTATGTCTGGGTGGGTGTGCTGGCTATTTCATAAAGATTTCATTCTACTGAGACAACCACATGAAAGAATTGCTTTGGAGGAATTCAAGGTGAGAATATCTTTATTTTTCATCAACAYCAACACCCTTAATGCAGTAGAAGTGAAATGAAGAAATTAACCTTTGTCCTTCATCTCTCCCATGCCCCACTCTGTCTGAGCCCTTGCAGATTCTAACTGAAATTGTATGATCCTTTGTATTTCCAGCTGCTCCAGATTGGCTCAGTCATTTAAATGCTGGGCTTTCCTGCCATAATGGCAGGACAGAGAAAAGGTACAGGCTAAAGTTTTAGTGTGTTGTAGTTTTGGAAAAGATGCTGGTGGAATAAGAGCTGCAAACAAAACGTTAAACATTTCCTTCAGTTATGGGAGTAACAAAAGTGAGGGAACCTGAAGGTGTGGCTCKCATTAGAAAAGGTAAATTCAACCACATAACAGCCAAATTTGCTTTTTTCTTACCTTTTTTTTTTGTATGCGTGCCTAGGTCTCCCATCTGCACCATATGAACCTTAAAGAATTTCAAATGATTTTCCGTTCCTACAGCCCTCAGAACCCCCTGGACCCCTGCAGTGCCAAATACATATTCTCTTTCACCCTCTTGGTCCTCTCCAATGCTGCAGTTTGGAAGTAATGGCTCTTGGCAAAAGAGTTAATCTGATTCATCTGCACTTAACTCTCTATGAGAAGGAATATGAGAATGGCCTTTGTGTCTACATCTGAGAGAAACAATATATTATATTATATATGGAAAGTTCTTATTCATGTCTATGTAAATCAGGAATAATTCTTTTTAAATTGGATGCCATTGAGATGACTATCAAGCCTTGAGAATTCCCAATGTACAGAATATTTTATGCTGCGGTATAGGTAGGGCCAAAAAAACACAGCAAGGTTTAGGTAGTTAGAGAAATGCTTTCCTAACAATTCCCACCGAAAGTTCTGTTAAAAAAGCAGTTAAGGTTGCTCCAGGGCAAAACACACCCACACAAGAAATGATAGGTTAGGGGAACCTTCCCTGCATAAGCAATGCTGCACACCTCATGTTAACCACTCCCAGTGACAGACTCCAAACCCCAACAAGAAGCTGCCCTTGTTCTGAAAGATAAAGAAACAAACTACAAGCTGCAGAGCAATACCCTCTGGCTTCTGCAACACTAATATTAGTGGCTAGTGCATGTGGAGAAGCTGTGGTGATTACAGGGGGGAAATGGAGATTTAGTGCCCACTGAGAATAGACTCTGTTGGTACTGCTGGTCTCAGGGACCTTCTGTGACTTTGTCAGACTCTTTTGTCTTTGGTTGGCCACTTCACTTAGTAGACCTCTTCCACAACACAGAGCTGAAGAGTCATCTGTTGCTTTTTATTAGACTRGAGAATGAGCTACTTGATATAATTACACCAGAATAAATCTTTCTCYCTTTGCTGAAAAAATAGCTACATCTGCATTAGGTATTTGTATGTGGCTTCCTCTAAGTGATTTACTTCCAGCTGGGCTAGAAGAGATTTTACATGAAAGGTGTTTTGTCACCTAACGCTACAGGATGATGACACTAAATTGTCATTACAATTAAAGATTTTTATTAAAACAGAATTTAATGATCAGCATAGCMTACAATTCTTTGACCAGAACAGAACAGGATTTTTGTAATCAGAATCAGTGTATCCCAATTTTTTAAGTAGCTTAAAACAAAATTTGTATCACAGGTTAAATCACCTGRGTGTTCTGCAGAATGGGTCAAATCTTAATACTTGGCTTGTAGTATCAATATAATAATCATAATACAGAATAACAACATGTGGAAAAATATGAGTCATTCACTCAAAACTGATGCCAAAAAGAGGCATCCCTGACCTCTGGGAGATCATGGGTTTTGCTGTCCAGCAGCAGCTGTGGTCTGAGTCCTMCTTAGGTCTCATAACTGCTTTTATAGACATAAACTGGTTTTATAGACATAACTGATTTTATAGACAATGCTCTGTGTTGTGCCACWCTTCCCTGTTTTGTGATGGTGTCATCACAATCTGGGTGCCTGAGACCTTCAAGGCTGATAAGGAAGGGAGAAGTTGGCCCAGTGCCCAGGAACCTTGAGGCTGATAGGGAATGGGGTAGAAGGATTCTGTCTGGTGCATGGGACCTTCCAAACCTGATGAGGAAGGGAAAGGAGATTGATACATGACCAGTTTGGTCACAGGGAATGGCCATTTGCCTTTTGAATTGGCATCAGTTAAGCTAACCATATTATGCGGGATCGGGAACAGAGGGTACCAGTTACAGGTTTGTCTTGAAGAAGCCTTTGCTTCAAAGTGTATTGGTTGTCTTCCATCTACTTTCCTACAGAGCTTTATACCTTCCCACACCTAGTGGCTGCTTTCATCCAAGTTTCTTCTGCTCCAGTGGGTCACAGCAGTACTGACAGGTTTCACCGGGTTGTTTAAATGCTAACACARAGTTAGTTCTGCCTTTTTATACTTGGGTACTCTGGAACAATGTTTTGGCATCACACTTATAGGCTTTACCTGCTGACCCTGTGCCACAGAAGGCTTATGAGTCTTCTCATACCTTGCAGAAAGGTAAATCTGTGTTGGTCCAGGCCAGAATTTTTATGTTTAGTCTCAGGGGAGAGTTTTGACACAGCTGCATCAAAACAAARAATTAGAGATGAGTAGAGGAAGTASAGTAGTGTTACAGACCTTTGTCCKTTCAAAATGAGCTGCAGAAGAGGTAGTAGTCTAACAATGTAATTTTGTGTCATGGGTGATGACCTTAAAGACAATGAGGACTAAAAACCTCCTCATGGAAAGTTTCATACACATGCTAATGCTGTGACTTGGTCACAGGTGTTACGTAATCAGGTGTCTCCAAAATTCAGGCCCTGCTTTTCCTGAGTGCTGTGCTGTAGGAGCAGCTCTGACCGGGAAAACTGAAATCATAATAAAACTGTACTCATTCCTCACACTGTAACAGAACATTTTATGGTTCTGTCACAGTGTGAAGGCCCCAGAGAGCTAATTAATAAAGGTTTTATATGCATTTATAACCTCACCTTTAAAAAGTCAGCACAAAGTTTWTATTTTCTGTCCTCCAGGAAAATCAATCTAATCCAACAATCCCAGGCAATCAATACTTGTTTAGAAAACTGTTATAACTGAAACAYTAATTTTAATGCCTTTTAAATGCCTCTATTAGTGGTTTCTAAGTTTACCACAGGCTAAGGGTAACAAACAAAATACGGTAAGCTTGGAGCACAGATCTTCTGAGAAYACCTATACATGACATGCATATCTCTACTCACTGGTCCAAGAATACGATATCCACATGAGTGAAATAATTCTTTCTTCYCATGACAAGTATACATCTCATATGAAAGTCCTCAGCATTAATGCTAAGCTTCCCTGTAAGCTCTTTTGAGCCACCCTTATTAAATATACATTGCCCATACACCTGAAATCTTGGAAGAACGTGTCTGTTCCCCAGAAATCAAAGTGCTTTCAGTGTGGATGCCTGCGGGGGTACAGTGATCATAAAGCAGCTGGAGAGCCAAAGGAATGCTGAGATTTCAGAGCCTGCGTGATTACCCACAGCTGTACAAACAGTACAGGGGAGAAAACAGACTGACCTTGGCCATGTTTTGAGAGTGCCAGATAACCAGGTCCTTCAACAAGCCCTGTTTCGACATGAAGAGGAAAAAAGAGACAGTGACCATGAGGAAGATGAAGAAACACAATAATGACTAAAGCAGCATCGTTGCAAGTCAGCAGCTTGAACATCTTCAGGGGACTGGYTGGTGATGACAGACATCTGCCTTATATACCTGGCAGTGTGAGAAGTGGATTAAACCAGATATATGACAGCAATATCTCAAGGACAAGTAGACAGCGTGCTTCAAAACATGAATTACTGTGCTTTGACTATCCCATAAATATCCATGGCAGAGAAATTTTAATCTGTTTGCAAGAATTTTGAACTAGAATTTAAAAATCAGAAAGTCTTTCAGTGTACTTCTAAATTCACAGGGCCATGTCTATCTTTTTCCAGCTTGCCTATGCTCTACTGCATAGAGAGAATATTGAGGGGGCCCATAATGGCAATGCTCGTCTCACTGACCTCCCCTTCACCCTTGCAAATAGGTTATTTTCTTTGCTGTTTCCTCACATGTCTGAGGAACACACCCTCTAACACTTGCAAAAACAAACATTATCACTAGGCTGGCCATCGGCATCCCCTCTAACTCTTATCTTGGGCTGTGTCCCCCTAGGATTGTTAAATTACATGCCTAACCTCAAGGAATTTCTGTCCCCTCCCTGTGACAGACAAAGCACAGTGGATCACCTAACTAGTGGAGATGTTCGGCCCCTAAATGACAAAGGCTTGATTCAGGTTCAAAGCTAAAAATTAACTCCTTCCAGAATATCCCATCACTCAGAGGAGGCTGTGGGGATGATCCGCAGAATGGTTGTAGGAAACAGATTGAAGACTGAAGGAAACCTTAGCTTTGTTGAACTGGAAAACTGAGCATTACACAATACTTGTTTTTCTCACCTTGTGAATTCTGCCCTTTCGACGTGCAAATCCTTAGGTATCCCGGTGATCACTGCCATCCAGCATCTTGGTAAGTAGAGAATTTAAAAAAAAACAAAAACGACAAAACACAACAAGGGCAGTGAGGAGATGGAAGAGGATCAGAAGGTGAATGTCACTATTCTGTCACTTAGTCATTCGTGGAAGATTCCATTCCTAGCACAGGCAGCATGAAAGTGTTTCCCTGTTAAGACTTCATCTATAGCTGCTGCCAGCTTGGCAGGGAAAGCAACTCTTTGATGAAAACAAATTCCCGAGTTCCCATGACATTGAGTTGCTCCTGCAACACTGCAGCTGTCAAAAAACTTGAGTGACTTCAAGGAGAAACTTCATTTGCCCTGGCTGTTTTGCTCTCCCTTTTGAAACACTAATTTTATATTCTACAGTCAGCCAAGCAACTCTTTACAAATTTTACAACCCATTCTCCTAAGAGCCTGAAGGCACAAAGTATTCACACAGTGCTCAACCTGAGAACTAAAGCATAAAATACTTGAAAACACATAAAGCTATTATGGAAAGTCTCCYAAATACAGTCAGTGAATCTGTCTACACCCTCATGAGCAAGCATTCACCTGACTGATAAGAGTTAAAATCAGACCACGTTGAAAGCTGATGAAAGCACAACTAGGCACAGCATATTATTTAGATCTGCCACACAAAAATCCTGTATCTGATTTACAAGGAAGTGTATGGAGCATGTCCTCACCCGATTACCCACCAACTTCATGTCAAGAGCTTTAGAACAAATTTAGAGAATGAATAACTACAAATTGTATATAATGAGTAGCTGGGAAACAGGGTAAGAGGCAAGATGGGTCTTTCAAAAAAATATCCTGCCAAAATAAGCAATTAACCCTCTGAGAGGTGATTAACGCAATCTCTCTTTAGGCAGAGGTAGCATGGTAGGTCTCGCCTACTGGACTTCAGTAAAGATTTTGATTCAATGCCACAGCTTTGGTGATTAAAAGGCAAACTGGAGAAGATGGAGGTTAGCTGGCAAACTGTAAGGCAGTGAGGAATTACCTTAAGGGAAGAAGATAAGATACGTTGGAATGGTGCGGTGCTGGGATGAGGGGGTTCCATGAATACCAATCTTAGGACTTTGAGTATTTTTACTGACAGTCTAGATATTAAAAAAAAAAAMCCCAGAAGTGTTGTGAAACATGACTGATATGGGATGAAATCTGTCAACAGTAGACAGCTGGAGAGTGTTGCTGGTATGCAAAAAGTTATGGATATCACAGGCAGAGCTCCCTCAGAGTCAAATATTGTAGTAAAAATCAGACAAAAAAAAAGCAGTGGAAATTATTCTAATAGCATTGTGTAAAAGACGCTGGAGAAACTTCATCTGGAATATTGTATACCATTCCAGTTAAATCTATTTTCAAAAAGCATTGAAACTGGAACAGGTGCTGTGAAGACATATCCAGGAAAATTGCAGGGAACAGACAGCCTGTTCTATAAGATATTGGAAGAACTTTGACAAAGCAAAGGAGAGAGCTTGAGTTCTTACCATAAGCACTGGGGGGGGGTGGTTTGATCAGGGGGGAAAACCAAAACTATTCAACTTGAAGGACAGTCTGACTCAAAAATGTTTGACTGCAAGCTGGTCATCAACAGACCAAGTCTTGAAATCAGAGGAAAATTCCTAGTTACCTGAGGCATGACAAAAAAGGCTACTCACAGAGGAAGACAGCAGTAAATGTTGCTGCTTTTTGGTACGAAATCTATTTAGTTTCCGAAGAACCTGTACCACATGGCTGCCTGCAGCAACCCATACCAGGATCAGTGCTCCAAGGAATCAAATCCCATCTTTGTCCCTGCTCCTGTCCTCACAGCAGCTGCTGGTGGTGTCCCAGGAAGGTGCTCCTGAACTCCAGTCTTAGAGAAGCTGGTGCCTCACTGGTTGCACAGACTTGAGAGGCAAATCTTTGAACCTCTGTCTCCAGCCCTCAAGGAAGGTCACTCCCTTTTCTCACAGTGGTGCGCAAAATACAAAATCCTCTTCTATTTCTCCAGCTGCCAGTTTTCCAGAGGCATTCTTCATTTTGATCTTAGGCAGCAGTTAAACAGCTCATTTCTCCAGCCCAGGTGCTTCCTCCACTACAGTGACAGGAAACAAGCAGGCTCTGAGACAGGCAGGTTGCCGAGCCCCTGTGTGGCATTTCTGCCCCAGACATTTCACTGCTGTCTGCCCCTGGCCTGGCACTGCAGTGTGCCCTGCTCTTGGCATGGCAGCACAAGTGTCTCTAGTGACCTGCCTGAGCAAGCACCTGCTCTGCCCAAAGCACACACGCCACTGCAGTTGAAAGGGAGGTGCACACAGGCTCCTGGGGAGAGGAGAAGGAAGGGGAGGCATGCAGCTACTGTTTATTACCCATGTTATGGCTACACATCCATAGGGCCTTTCCCCATGGGGGAAGGAAATTAAAAAAATGTGTGTGTATTTTGAAAGCTTTAACATTATCTTTTCTGGATCCAACTACTTGAAAAACTGCATGTTGACCATGGAAGATGGTCAAGTGTTAATGAACAAGACAAAAATGCTCTTTCATATTTTTGAACTGCAAAGCCTCCTTCTTGGAAGAACGGCCAGAGGAGAGTGAGGATCAGGCAATAGGACTATAAGCTCTGGCAGTTGTAACAACTCATCTGGAGCTCTAGAGGTCTCACCTTGGACCTYCAGAGCCATTGATGATGTCTTGGGGACTGGCTTTCTACTTGTTCATAGGAATGCACACTTTTACCACCACTGCTTTGATATGCAGCTGCACCTGCCCCTGCTTCCCAAGCTTGAGGCTGACCACCAGGAAAATGCCCTTTGTCACTTTGTTATTGCTGGCCATGCCAGGTTTACTAAACCACCCACCTTTTTTCCTTCAGCATTGTACTGACCTTGCAAGAACAGAATCTTTTCCAAATACTTCTTGAAGCCACCCCCCTTTCTGCTCTCCCTCCTTGCTGGCAGTGGCTTCCTGTGGCCAGAGTAAGTACCTGCAGGGTGTCCCCTGCACCCCAGGAAAGCAGGATCTCAGGTTAAGGCTGACTTTTGCTTTGCACATGTTGGCATCAAAAAGGTGCACAGAACTTGTCCATTGGTGCAGCTCACACGAATGTCAGCTCTACTGGAACCCAGGAGTCCCCTGGGTTTTGAGAAGGGGATCGTGCCAGTTTTCACAGAAGGCTGGGAACACACTGTGAGCAAGTTTGTGGAAGGCAGGGAATATGGGACAGAGCTTCTTTTAAATTTCTGTTACCACAGCACAATCCTGGCCTGGGCCCAAGGATTCTCAAAACTGCCCATTACCTACCCTGATGGTGATAGCATTCAGAGGTAAAATTGTTCCCTTGCAAATGGGACAGAAAACAGTCACAGTAAACAGTTCAGCAGTCTATCTTTAAAGCAGAGCTCCGGCACACAGAGAGAAAAGTTGCTATTTCACTCACTCCTTTATTTGTTGGCCCTGGTGTCCCAGTCTGACTGACCTTTCACTAGTGTGAAACCTCTGAGGGCTATTTTCATCCTAGTGTAAATCAGCAGAGCTTCGGGGTTGGCATCACAGGAGGTTCTTACCCAATGGGGACTGTCCCAGCACAACCTTCCTCTGGAGTACATCTCTGGGCAGGAGATAACAGGATCTGCTGTACGTGCTGACTACTGCTGGCTGCAGCTGTCCCCCTGCCAGAGGAATCCTGAGCCAATCATTTAGAACTTCCCTCTTCCCTTTTTAAGAGCAGCCCCAAACAACTATCAATATCTTCCCTTCAGTCAGTGCTTCTGCTACCCTGCTCCCTTGCTGAAGCCAGGGAGGAGGTGAGCATTGCAGCTCTCTGAGAGAGAGGTAGGTGCCTGCAGAAAGCAATTTATCCCTCTTAGATTCTTAACCAGATCTCTCTCTGAGGAAGTGCCCAGGATGACTTTGCTGCTTCATTTATTCACCTAAAATGAGGTGTGGATAAATCCACACCCTTCTGCTTCTCGCATGATGTTTCACAAGCAGAAGTGTTGTAATTCTCCTGCTTTTTGCTCTCAGCCACTAATGTTACGTAGAATGTTAGATAAAGTACGTCCTCCCACATTTTGGCAGAGCTCTTTCCCCCAAGTGACATAAATGATAATTTTCATCTTGCCTCACTAGATATTCAACATTGCGTAGTGCAAAGGATGCATATTTTCATATTTGGCTGTGATCAATAACACAGTTCCTATCTAGGGCAACAACAACCCACAACACCAAAGGTTTGGATCCTATCTGGTGGTTGTCAAAATGTCTATGTCTTGTAATCAATAGTCTGAGATTCTTTCTCAGAAAGATTTGCATTGCATGATCAACAGCAACAGTTGCCCAAGCCAAGCTGATGAAAGAGACAGTTAAGCCCAAAGAACCAAGCCCCTGGAATGTGCCGTACTCTGGGAAGGCATCACTCAGCTACATGCATACAGATGGGTATGTCTGATGTAGCTGAAGCTGGTAGTTAGCCAAAGGTCTGGGGCTCAGTTGGTGATTGAGGTTTTTTGTTTGTTTGTTTTTTTGTTTTTTTCTTTATAAAATGAGAAAAACGTCCACAGTTGTTCCACAGGAAAAGAACAAGTAATCTACCTGCATGGCATATATGCAGTTGTCCCTGTTTCCTCCTTGCTTACTTTCACCTTCTGCTAGTGTAACTTGAATGACAAGATTTTTCCAAACACCAAATTAGGATAAACTGTAGTTGCATGCAACAGATGAAGGGGAATAACCAGCAGGCTTTTAACAAATCAGTAACATGTGCACAGGGCAGACACTGAAATGCATAAACTTTGCACTGTTTTATAAAAGCAGCCAAAGGCAGACACACACAGGTAGAATCCCTACAGCTGCAGGGTGCCTGTGCTTCACTTCCCGCTCTCACCTTCCTCTGGAGGCAGCTACTGCTGAGCTATGACAGCTGAGCTGCATGTGAAGCAACTCCTAAACCACTTGAAGTTTTCAACCTGACCACGTTAAAGCAAACTCCCCCTCACTCAAGCAGGGGAGTGAAAGGAAGCCCAAGGCATGATTCTTCAGGGAGGAAAAACACCCCAAGTGACACATCACCTGGTGCCTGAAGAGGGCTATTTCCACATATGAATGTCAGTGGTTTGCACCTGCTTTGCCCAGATACATATGCCTACACCCTGYCCAGTACAGTGAGTGACCCACGCTGAGTCATATTTTGTGCAAAGTTGGGTCTGAGCCGACCACATGTGAAACACCTGCCAGAAGCCAGCCTGTGAAACAGGCTTTCCTCACCATTGACACTACGGAGCTACACATATCCTGGCAATGAACAAACCATCTCCAAAAAGCATCCCAAACATCAGAGGAAACAGCAATGACAGTCAAAGCTAGAATCACATGAAACTGCACAGGTAGGCCATATCACCTATGGTATCTGAGCATCACTCGGCTGCAAAACTGCTGACTGACAAGTGCAAAGGTCTGAATTAAATAGTTTAATTTGTTACCATGGTCTTAGGCGAGCTGCAGTCACTGACTGCACTTTCCCAGGCTGCTGCAATTTAAACTCAAACAGGTCAGTGTTGATCACAAGAGAAGGTACCAGAACATGTCAATCCCTTGTGTGGTGCTTGGTAGAGTGGATCCATGAAATATTCCACTTCAGGGTGCCTATTTGGGTCTGACTGGCCAAAGCCATTTCTCTTGGCTCTCCAGCTGACCTGACAAAATTGACTTTTTGCCACTCCAAGGATATAAGGCCAGGACTGGGACTGGCTCATACCACTCAAGAGAACATAGAAATGGTCAAGCTGTTACAGGGAGCTGGCAGAAGATCCTGGAGAGTTGGGTGTGCTGTCCTGAAACCATTACAGGAGGGGGAACTAGCAGAGGTGGGAGCAAGGCAGTATTATGTATCATCTGATTCCAGCTTCCCAAGCTCTGATCTAGCTAAAATATGTAGGAAAGCCACCACCATTCCGGCTGCTTTGCCACCAGTGTCAGCCAATTTATGTGAGCATTACCCATGTCTTGCTACCTCAATGCCCAGAAACAGCTTCATTTCTCCTGGTGCAGGGAAGATGGTGCTTAATTTCTCTGTCAGGCTTAGAAAAGCTGTAATGTAGCAGAGCAGATGGGAAAGCYCAGATAAGGGAGAAGAGCCCAAGCTGAGCATGGGGCCAGGTGCCCAGGCTGTCCCAAGGCCATCCATTCGAAGGTAACCTGGCATGCCCAGCATGAGGCACCTCATCAGTGAGTGGAAACTCAAACGTGGGGCTGGGAAATCATGTAGCTGAGAGGGATTTACATGGCTGTGCCCTACCTGCTGTAACCTCCCACTGCTTAGGTGCTGGGAGGGACAGAATTCCTCCTGCCTGGCACAGAGCTGCCTCAGCCCTGGGCTGTGTGCTGCCCAGCTCGCACCTTGGCCCCACTTGGATTCACACACACCACACAATGCCTTCACACAGATATATTTATCAAGCTAAAAAAAGTTCTGGTTAGCTGTCACGTTGGCTGTGAGGCCGAGCTGTGCTATCTAGGAGGGAAAAAGAGGCCACCTGGAGCTGTAAAAATCTCACAAGCCTGCAAAATAAGGGCAGCGTGCTGGTGGGAGGTTGGATATTTACTGAAGTGGCAGAATTCCAATACAGAAATGATCCATTTTCACTCCACGTCCCTCCCCCACCATAAAAAATATTTTACTTTTTACATATTTCCTGGAATATGTGATTATACTAGAAAAGAACTTTACTCTCCTGTTTATGAAAGGGAATCCAGTCCAGTGGGACAARGTCATTCTTGGAATAACTTTCAATGAAATCAAGACTTACAACTGGACTGGATTTGGTGTAACAAGTCCTCAGGATACTAGTGGCTGCTGCAGTCAAGTTTTTGTAGGCAGTCTGGATCTACAAGTTTTCCTAGTAACATAATTGCAGTAAGAAACTGTGAGGTTTTGTAACCAAACTCGTTTATGCTGGCAAAATCCCTAGTTTAGATGATAGAGAGGTGACTTATACAACTTAATTTCTTCCAGTTTTTACTTGGGAATTACAGTTCTATTATGAAATGTCTTTATGCTCTCTGCACAATAGGTGTGAATGATTACTTCTGCATTGTTGTAACAGTACCCTTTCTAGCACAGACAAGCTAAAATGGCGCATTTTGTATAATGCAAATATTAGAATATGGTTGGGGAAGAAACCTTAAAATAGATTGATGCCCTACAATAGCCTGCAAGGCAAATTCTGTGTGACAAAAAGAGAACAGAATTCACAAAAATAATCTAGAATGTTTTCTGTCATTATTTTTATCCAAGTTATGATCTATATTTCCTAAGCAATCTGTATAAACATCTGCATGAACTTATAGCCTATAAATGTCTATTTTAATTTCCAAGATTTAATTTCCAAGATTTAATTTCCAAGATTGTTTGCAGCATGCAAAGAAATTGAGCAGGATGTGATACCACTTAATGTCATCCCCTCTCAGAAGTGCAGTAGCCCTGCAGTAGAACTGGCTGGTCAGCTCAAGGGGCAGTGGGACACATGCAGACTTGCCATTGCCAGTTTGACTGCAGATGGTCTAAGGAACGTCTGGGAAGCAGATGTTCCCTGGAGCATCCCCTGAAAGCGAAAGGGAGCATGACAAAGACAACCAAGTTGCAGGGATAAAATCTAAGTATGGGAAATATGGGGCATCTCCTTGAAGGTGGGATTTCACCTTGTATTTTGTCCTGGAAAGAATGGAGATAGGCTCAGAAAGCTTTTAAAGCAAAGGTAAGTAGGTGTTTGATGGTTTAAAAATTATGAAACTCAATCTATGCTTGTGGAGAGCAGCCTTACAATATTTCCACATGTATGGTACACACCTTAGGAAAACTCCAGATCAGTACCAGATCCTTAAAATAAGCCCCAGAGATAACTCATACCTCTCAGCAGAGATGGGAGAGCTGATGAAGGAGATGATGTGGCATCTAAAAGGGAAGGGGCTCTGGGGTACATGAACTTGCAGATTGTTTCTGAGCGGCCCATCGTGGATTAGAATAATGAAAAACAGGCCCTTTGCCCTAGAGCCTCGCCATGGCAATCTGTTTCTTGATGCAAATTGGAACTCACAGCAATTAGGCTGTGGGTGGGAGGAATTTGCTCTGGGGGTGTCAGGGCTATTCTGGCACCCTGTAGCTGGCTTTCCCCAGGGCTCTTCATGCTTCTGCCCATCACAGGAGTGATGAATATCCTTGATGTGACAGCAGTCGGGCCTTGGATCTCCAGGAAAGGTGGTGCTGGAAACAAACAGCCATTGCCAGTGATTGGCCTGCAGCTCATTTGCAGTGAGSCCCAAGGGGTTTGCTCCTTCCTGGGGCAACCTGGGGCACAACAAAGTTGCTCCACCCACTGTGCACGTGCACAGAAGCTCATCTGCATGTACAGAGAAATACCATCAGCCACAATATAAATGGACTTGTATAAATTGGAATTATCTCAGTTCTTCTCCAACTGAGATAAGGAGGTCAGTGGAAAAGGGTGACAACATCAAGCACAGAAAACAACTTTTGCAGCAGCTCTGTGGATATGTATACAGATGCTGGGTCAATGAGTGTGTGTCTCATAACTAGAAAAAGGATGAAGCAATCAAGGCATAAGAGAAGGAAAGTCTGGTACAGTTTGGATTACCAGACTGGTAAAAAAAACCAAACAAACAAACAAAAAAAAAAA
>NW_026623324.1:592778-684319 GCF_030028575.1 Malurus melanocephalus | reverse complement strand
AAAAAAAAAAAACCTCTATCTTGTAGATATTATCCAAAAATAGTCTGCAAGACTGAAAAATAGCATGGCTATATCAAGGTTTAAAAAGAGATCAGAACTGAAGCCCATAAAGATTTTAAGTCATATGAGATACAGAACTTTATGGCTTATAAAAGACAGTGATGAAAATTAAATTAATTCACACTACCTACTTTAAATCTCCATCTACCTGAGCCAAAACAAGCTGACAGCTTTATTTACTACTTTTTTTCATTTTGCCTGGGATGTAAAAATTGAAGGTGCTGTATGCCAGACCTCCCATGCTTCTCATATACACATTTTGCTCGCCCAGGCCTCTCTCTTCTGCCAGCACCTCAAGCATATGCTTTGCTGGTTACCTCAAGAAGTCCCTGAAGGACTGAAAAGGGGAGAAGTAAGAAACTGTGTCTGGAGGAACAGGCTGTGCATGCATCTCACTCTGCAGGGTAGACACCTGCCTCAGGTCTGCAGGGTTTTGCAAAAGATTTTGTGTGCCACCTTCTCTTTCCAATGAGTTAGGATGCACACCAAATAAGGTTGGTGTCCTGGTCTTGAACGGAGAGCAGCAGCTGTGGTTATGAACAGTGACCAGCAGCTCACACAGGCAGTTGCCTGGCAAGTCTTGGCACCACCAGGGGTGTAGCCAGCTGCCTGGGGGCATTTTCGACTTTAGTTACAGACCCAGGAAACTTAGTTAAGCATATATTCTGCTAAGATACTCTAATTTTTCATCTGATTTAACCCTCCATCCCTGCTCAGGGGTATTAAGGGTTTAGTTCAGCATTTGCAACAGGAACCAGATAGATGAAGAGCTTAAGGTGAAAGGACAAGGTAAACAGAAGGGCTGCAGCAGAGGCTGATCTGTGTCCCATCTGGGGAACAGCAGAGCACCCTGTCATTTGTGCTGTGTGCTGCTGCAAGCACTGGGCATGAGTCGGCTCAGCATGAGCAATCACTGCATGAGCACACCATGCTCAGTCCCAGGAGAGATAAGGGGAGCTATGGGAGAAGGAGGTAGGCTACTGGGGTAATTTGGGGAGAGGAAGAGAGGGAACACTACTCAAAGCTTGTGTGTGCAGCCATAGCCTGTCTAAAGCCACAGTATGTAAGCAGCCATGTGGACCCAACCAGCCTGGAGACTCGAGTCTTCTTCCAGTTGGAAGAAGTTGTTGAAGTGCCAGTACCCCAGTTCAATCCCACCCTGGCTGGTACCACCATTCCCCTCCTAACCACCACTACCCTCCCATGTTTGTCAGCAAAACTGCTTGTACATGCTTCTGGTCCTCTGGAATCAAAGTGAGCATGCTAGCTCAAGCAGTGAAACACAAGATCTGTTTGTATCTAGTTCAATGCTAGTAAATAGGTCAAGGAAAGCTGGCAGGGGGTGTGTGTGCCTGAGTGCTGGGTGAATGGTAATCTCCTCAGCTGACAGACGTGGAGTTCACAGACTGACTTATGCACCTCYGTGGTGATCTGCCCCGCCTGTCCAGGAGCTGCCTTTGGCTTGTTGGGTTCAGTGCAAGCTACACCAAGAGGGCGAGTCTGGTCAGAGGATCTCCAGATGTGCCCAACACCTTTTCATCCCTCACTCCTTGACTACCTCTTTCTCCCTGTTGGCAAGTCATGGAGAAGGTTCAGTGTAGGTCCACCTGGGGTCAAGCAGAGCCACACCATCCTGCACATGCTGTCAGGGGCACAGTCCCTTCCTCCTGGAACAACAGGGTGTGAAAGCAGGGGGTGCAGATGGCCCTGGTCATGCAGGGTACATTCCCCTGGATGAAGCGGCTGAGCTGCCTTCTCACACCAGCAGTTTTCATGTCCCTAGTTGCTTGTAGCTAGTGAGAAATGGTTTTGGTGCTTTAAACACTCACATTTTGACTTTTAGGGCCTAGCAATTCTCTCCTCCCACATGCAATACATGTCCTGTGGTATAGATGGGTTTGAGATTGAGCTTATGGGAACACAGAATTTGCAATTTCTCACCTCTTCCTTCCTTCTCAAGCACTCTCAAACCAATATGCCACAAACAGTGTCCTTGCAAGCACCTGCACTGCTGTTTTATGTAATTCAAAACTGCAAAATCACTTTTTCTGGGTACCTTAGTGGGCATCAGTGTGAGATATTCTGACAAGGGATCCAAGGAGAGGTAGTGTTGACTTCTCTGTACAAGCAAGAACCTTATTCTCTCTAAACAAGATAATTATCAAGAGGGTGTTTGTGCCCATTCTTGTTTTTGGGGACTCTCTTTTTGCCACCATGACTCATAAAACTCATTAAGCCAGAGTATGCCTAGCAGAACATTTAATTACACAGTAGTTGCAGGGTAATGATGGAATTTATGTTTAGCAGACTGACAACACAACGGCTTTATCTACAAAGCTGTTTAGATGCCAGTATAGCCAGTGCCATCCATAAAGCTGGGCAAGTCAGACCAGGCACTAAAGCAGCAAGAAGGAAGGTAAAATTTGTGCTGGGAGTAGGCTCAGGACACTAGTGATTTGCATAAACAGCCTGAAAACCTGCCTGTCATCACCATGTCTGGGGCAATGCATGGAAACATTATTTGGTAAATCAACAGCCTTGCACTGCACAGTGACCTAGATAGGAAATACAATGCAAGGAGGGAGAAGGTGAATGTACACTGTTGTAACATAGGTCAGGTTATTTGCTGCTGCTTTTATTCTGACTGTGAGTTTAATAGCCAATAAACCATTTGAAAACAAGTCCTAGTCTCTCCCTTCCTTCTCAGGCACTCTCACAGCAAGCAACACAGCACACAGCCAGATCAATTAATGAACAATGTATCTCAGGACTTAGCAAAATGTTAACAAAATATTCTTAAAACCACTGTACACATTTCAGCTATGTGTGCATGACTTCAAGAGTACAGCCTTAGGGTGTCGGTGAAGGTGCTCAGAGGGATTAAACCAATGTTGGAGTGACTACTTATCTCTTGTGTGTGTGAACAGGTTTGTTTACGTGAAGAAAACTCTTTCCATTCTGACCTTTGAGATTGCAGTAGACAGTTCAGTTGGAGAAGCTTAGAMTATGCAAGGATGATTTTTGCTCACTGCAATAAAAAAGCAAAGGGAAGTTTTTGGGAGCTAATGCATGACACTGTTAGAAATTCCTTCCCATTTGTACATTTTGTCCCGATTACTTAGAAGCCAAGCATGACCAAGTGATTTGTCATCAGTTTTGGTTTTGTGAGGTTTTTCTCCTTGTAATTTACCTTATAATTAGCACACTGTATCATACATTCTAGCCTAACATCTGATCTTAAAATTCTACCATAAAACCTTAGCACACTGAAAGAAGTAACTACTGTTTTGATATGGAAAGCACATCTCCCTAACCTTTAAAGAAATTGTAGCTGGATGACACTTTCAGAAATGCAGAGGAATGATAGCCTTGTAGGGCAATGGCTCAGTGTTCCTATATTATTATTATTATTATTATTTCCATATTGTTTTTCCATCAACAGAATAAAGATTTCTCTTAAATCTGAAATTCTGCTAGTAGGAAGAAAAACATTTAAAGATTGCGTATCAAAGGTCTTTGAGATCAATAACTTACCCATAGACCAGTGTTCAATATGCAGTCTGTAAGCAGGAAAAGTTTGCTTTCATTTTCCATTCTTCTGTAGACAGAATATTGTCTCCAAAATTAGTCTTGTTCACTCCAAATTACTGAGCTTGGCCAAACTTAAGCCTGCTTTTTTACATTTTCAGGGTTTTTTTCCCCCCCAAAGTAACCAAACAAGAAATGGAGTATGCCTCTTTCAAATGTGTAGTAAACAAGATTTTGTTATTACCATCAGGCTGATCTATCAGAAGTCAGCATGAAATTTTCCTCTTTTAATCCCATATTTTAAAGTTAGTTCTTCTGAAAATAATACATGAAACTTTACCCAAACACAATTTCCCCCTCCACGTTTAAACTGTAGCTAAATCTTGTAAAATACACTGTAACTAAATTTTGGAAGACAATGCTTTTCAATCCGCCATCACAATGAAGGGACCTACATTAATTGAAAGGGAATATTAAGACGGATTCTTACAGTTTCTGCAACAGTCACCTGGTTTTCTTCTATATTTACATATTTTTTAGAAACAAAATTCCAAGTGTTTTGCTCTTGGGACTTAGTCCAGAGTTATGTTTGTGATTACTCTGTCACACACATGATAGTCCATGAGAGCAATWGAATAATTTCCACGTGGTAAACTACAGCATTTCTTACAGCATGTATTGCTGTTTTCATTGGTCCCAGTGAAACCATTTCTCCACTTCTTGTGGAGAATGAAAGATCCCCTCTTCAGGAGTGTTTCTTGACTGGTTGAGGGGTATCTTTTTCATCATTTGCAGCTGACGGTCACTRTGGCTGCATTTTCCACACTGCTGGCAGTAGTTTTGGTATAGCATCTAAGGGGATTTCTCCCTGCACACACCTTTTTGGCCTTATATCTCAATTATTCTCCACTCAACCTGAGCTCACTCCTCATCTCACAATGAAGGAGATCCTGTTCCCTTTCCTGGTCCCACAATTCTGCTTCCTCTGCCTCCATCAGAGCTCAGCACTCCCCCACACAACACTGCAAAACCTCCTAAGGGATGAAGACCTCCTCTATTTACAGAGCACTGAGGTGAGATGAAAGTTTCCAGAGACTTTTCTGGAAGAGCTCCCATCTAGCTGCTCTGAAGGCTTACAAAGGAAACAAGCTTGCACCTTGCTTCAGAGTTTTGCCCAGCCTCCAACAATCACTAAACCTTTGCAGTACAATATGTAGTGCACCAGGCATGCATTTGATGTTATATATTGGCATTTATGAACCTCTGAAAAGTTTTCTTCCGGACATGCTTGGGGCAGATTCTCTAGCATGAACCTATATTCTCAAATTATTTGTGTCCTAGGTCTGTGATTCACTGCTGTCTTAAGATTACAGAGAAGAAAAACCGTTTTTAGCTTTGCGCTGTAGTTTTTCCTCAAAACATTGAGGTTGATATTTTTAAATAAAAAATTAGGTGCCATTAACAAATGCACGGCTGAGCGCTCTGTTGCTCCACAGAGATATGATTCTGCATTTCTTTTACTCATGTCACAAGTTAAACACAGAGTATGCTTTCAAATAGCAGAGAAATGGTTGCTGTATAAGGTAGGAGTCAGGCTGGATTCACAGGGTGGGCATATCCACAAACACAAGCCTGTGTGTGTATACAAGCTAGCCATGTTCAGCCTTTCAAACTGATAAGTTGCTGTTTATTAAAAAGAAAAAAAAAGAAAAAGGCAGCAAGCCTTTGACTACTTTTGCCCACAGCACATGGCTTTTATTGGAGTATGTGTCTGCACAAAGGAAGGAGTGCTGCCTCCCACATAAATTTCAACAACCATTTGAACAATTTGGTAAATAGGTGAGGACAGAGCCTCTACTTATTGTCTGCCTATCCCCTCCACTTAGAAGTCAATCACATAGTGAAGAAGCTCCGAGAAACTCTTTTTAGAAATCTCCCTTCTAATGAAAACTCCTGAGCATGGTCCCAGTATAACCAACCATCTGAGGATACACACAGACACCTCAAAATAAACAAATGAACAAACAACAAAATACACCCAAAACAACAACAAAAAAGTGAGACTAATTCCAGGGAGAAAATATAAGCCTAATGCAACAGTAAGGAAAAAAGTGAAATCCACCTCCTGACAAGATAAGCGTAATCATCTTCCATTGTGCTGTAAGTGGATGAAGAATGTGCAAATTGCTGGGTTTTGCCTCTGCATAAAAATAAAACACCATTTCTTCTAGCACTAATATATTTCTACCTTTTCTCTAGCTCACTAATTAGCTAACTAGGTGAGCCAGGAACAGGTTCAGGTGACTCTAGCGGTGACAAACTGATGCAGAATGATAGCAAGACTCAGACACAATTCAACTCTAATTACAGCTCTTTAGCACATACTGTCACTTTGAACACAAACCAAAGATGTTTTAGTAAGACAAATTCGGCTGTGTGCTTGCACAAAATCCTTGTAAGCTTAATTTCCCAGAACTTAATATTTCAGTACTGTTTCTTAAAAGCTCACCAGCATAGAATTCCAACATTTCGTTTCAGTGGATTCACAAACAGCATTTTGCCATCTAAATACCCAGTGAAAGAGATAAAATTAATAGTCTCAATTTAGATCATGCAGGAGGGAGACAAAAATCTTTCATAAAAATATAGGAATTAAAATTACTTTATATCTACCACTAGCATTCCTAGTTCAGTAAATATCTGTCCTTGGTATGAGGTGCTTGGGATGTACTTTAAAACATGATGAAATATCTTATTGTAGTATTAGTCCAAGAGTATTTGCACAGAGGGTTGTGCTTGTAAGCATAGGAAGAGTAAGAAGACAGAGAACACCATCATAATGAGTATGAATCAATATCACAATTTTTAATACCATATTTGTTCAGTTGTATAATATCAAGAACTATTAGAATCAATAGCCAGAACCTTTCAACTACTAAAACCTGAAAAGAAAAACAAATAAACAAACAAACAAAAAAAACCAAAAACCAAAAAAAAAAACAACTTTACAAAATCTGAGTCCCTGTCATGCTGTTTGCAGCATCAATAGCCTGAAACACCTTGCCCTACATCCTTAGATAGCAGAATCAGGTGATGCTAGCTATTAGCCTGTCTTGGTACAGAATATCCTGCACTTTGGATCTGCTGATTCCCTCAATACAGTTTCAAAATGAAACACTTCCCTTCAGTCAGAGAGAAAGTAGAAATGGGTCAAGTTACATAATATGAAGTAAATAAGAGTGAAGTTATATGACCTGACTGAGTCAGCTTACTATTCTGACTTGGGTGGTCCTGCTTTTCCCTCCCCAACTCCTGGCCCTGCTGGTCCACACCCTCTCTTGCACCACATCAAACTGCTTGGTAAGCTGATCCAACTTGTTAATCCAACAGAAAACTACTCTCTTGAACTGACTCACCAAACGGCTTGACAAGAGTGATGCCAAGAAGCACGGCTCTGGAGGGAGCAGAACCACCCCTTCTGGTGGCAGCAACTCAACACCATGTCTTAAATGTACCAGGAAAAGCATTGCAGAAGGGCACAGGAGAAACACTGAAGGCAAACAGAAGGACATGGAGTACAATCTTGTGTCTTCGGGAAGAACAGAAATGCAAGAATAGGCATCACAAAGCCCTTGGGGTGGGGTAGACACTGAGGGGGGCAAAGGCAGGACAGCAACAGGACATTGCATCATGTTAGGCATCAGAGGGGAGCATAGGAACACCGGCACTGTCCTGGCTCAAGGAAGAATGGGTAGTGATAGAAACATGGTACTGAGTCCACCAAGACTGCAGTGGCTCTTTCGGGTTCAGGCTCACAGTGCTTGTACGTGTGTACRTCTATAGCCAACCCAGGCAAAGGTGAGCTTTTCAGATGTGCTATCTTGATCGTTTCAACAAAACATGAGCTATGATATTGTATCCCCATTGTCCAAGAAAAGGGGGAGGACACCATTGTTCACTCGAAACAAACAAAAATGAAGCCTGTCCCCATTCTTCTCAAGAAACTGCCTCATCAAAAACAGAAAGAACAAAAATCAAACTGCTAAGTGTTATTGAGGAATACCACCTAGTCAGTCTAATCAGCTCAAAACCTGTCTCATTATTATCTTTTCCTTCTTCTCGGCAGGTCCCACATAGCAACAAATGTCTTAAGCCTGCTGTTTTCTTAGAATTGCCTCCATAAGAAAAAAGAGTTTAGGAATAACAGAAATTGTGCTAGTCATCTGGAGAAAGGGAAAAGAAACTGCACCTTCACCCAAAAACAAAATGTCCAGTTACTTAACAAATACATCTTCATAGTTTCAGGAACAGTTCTTGAGTTCCTCTCTCAAGCTCTGGCTAACCGTTTCTAGGTAATCAGAAACAAAAAAAAAAAAAAAAAAAAAAAAAAAAAAAAAAAAAAAAAAAAAAAAAAAAAAAAAAAAAAAAACAAACCCAAAAACATGTGGACACTGTAAGTCATTAAATAGCATGATATATTGTGAGGCATGAGAGCTGAGGTATTGTCAAGCCTCCCAACCCAAGAGGCAGAGGGCAAACTGTCCTTGCCTACACCCCAGGACATTCCTGTTCTCTTTTCCAAATACAAGACCATGCAGGGGCAGAAGTAGGAACTACGTGCCTGGCAGCGGAAAGATGAGGAAAGAGAAAATACGATGTGCAATAAATCAGGTACACAAAATAATCATGGCAGGTCACATCATCCTAGCACTGCACGGCATTGTTTCCACCTTAATGACCTTTCAGCATGTCATGATGCTGAATCATGATGACAGAGGAGCAGGAAATACATATCAGATACAGAATGAAAAGGTCTTTTTGATTGTGGTGCTACAGAGCGCTGGATTTTCTTTGGAGTCTGCTGTTCTCACTGTGGAAGACTTGTCTGCACCAAAATCAAGAAAAGTTTCTGGAGCAGTTCAGATTAATTTGACCTACATACAGATAAAAAACTGGAATCTCTTTTTTTTGCCCCCAAAACTGTTTATTGCTGTATCAGTGCATGAATTTCAAATGGGTTTTTAAAATGTTCTTCAAAAGTAATTTTCTGTTCATAACCGGACTTTAGACACCCTGAGGGCCCTACTGGCTTGCTTAAATTAGAGGCCAAAAATGTACATAATGGTCAATCTTTAGCAAGACAGGGAGTTCTTTTCTAACCAGAGCCAGAAATACTCCCTCTGGAGAAATCTCACAAACAATGTGAAAAAAATCTTTTGAACTTTCCATGGTACAAAGTTTCAAATGAGGACAAAACTGAAATGAGTCGGTCTTGAGCATTTTCTAAGACATGCTGCATTTCCATAGCTTTACAGATACAGACATCTGGAAGCAGAACCTTCAGCTAAAAAGAAAAATGCCCCATTGTTTTGTACTTCGCTAGCATAAATAATTTTCCTTAAACATGAATAAAATTATTACAATAGAAAAAAAAAATTAGCATGTATAAATCTCTCTGGATCAACCCTAACCATATTTTTGTTGTAATAAAAGTAGGCTATATTCCCAAATATGAAAATGTATATAATTTCAGACAGATTCAGGGACAGCAAAACCAATTTTAAAGAGCCTGGAGGAATCTCATAATATTAAACACAAGTTTACATAAAGTAATTGAGAATACTTCACCTTATAATTTAGTCCAACCCTTATAATCTCAGATTATAATGAAAGGTTTTGCCTTTTAAACATTAGACCATTATGATGTGATAAATAACCAACTTATTCTATTACTTTAATTTCCRCAAAAACTTTTAGGAAAACTCTATGATGGCATCAACAAGCACTAAGCAGAATAAGAGATGGTACAGGGAAATGCAGACTATTTTCAGGGCTCTGAGCCACATTCYCTGTTGTCCCAAGGGCTCTTTGCCACTTCATACTGTGAAAAATACCAAGTTCTTGGCATATGGAARCCTGGATCTTGAAAATTCCTGAGACTCCTTTTAGGTGATGCTGCTCAAGTGATTTGAGGGGACCCTGTGTTTGGTTATGTGCTCTTCTGTAGTGGTCGGCACTAGCCCCACCAGGCAACAACTCCACATCTTCCAGATTACCTCTAATGGGTAACCCTTTCCTTGCCTTGCAGAGACAGGGGCCAGGGGAGGTATGGGGAGGCGGGGAGGGGGGTGTGAATAAACCATGCTAGCCCTTTGAGTACCTCAGGAAAAGAATGTGCATTCAACAAAGGAGCACTTGCATAGCCTTGTTGATGTACTTCGTACACTTTGTCCTGATTAGAAAGGAAGTGAGTTTAACAGAGAATCCAACTCAGACAAACAGTTCTCTCCTTTAATTTGGAGAAGCTGCAAACCTGTTACAGTTTGTTTGCTAGTATGAAAATGGCACTGTTGGAACCAGTGAATAATGGTCTAAGTGGAATAGCAGCAGTCAGGCTGAAGAGCATGGCAGAATGGTTCTGGGTAGAAGAGAGCAAATGCTACTAGCCCCCAAGTTCAGAATTTTAATTATGACATTGTCRTGGACAAGCATCTGTTTCACTGATGCCTTACACTACCACCCATCTCAGGAGTAGCTTCCAAGAGGCTTTCTGGCAGTAATGAAAAACTTAGCCTGGAGTCCAAGCACTTCTTTTGTGTTCACAGGAAAACTATCTCAACATGAGATTACTTTGCATTTAAATTTTATTTCTAAACTRACTTATAACCTTCTATAATGTTGTTATTCTGCATTCCCTTTCTACCCAGGCTTCAAAGATTCTTTTTTGGTTGCTTGGATGTCAGCACKCCATTACTGCAAACTATCTAAAGCATGGTATAAATGCAGCTATTATTATTACTTAATAAAAATAGAAAAGTTATTAATTGACCAACCTTCCACTCCCCCTTTCTAATAAACATATCAGATCCATATCTAAGCGGTGATACAAAACTATGACCTTGCACTAAGTTTATCCCACAACATCCTCATTATGACTAGTATTTAAAGACTTTTCATTGCATTCTCTGCAACCACTATGTCTCACCATTACCTAGTCACCCATAAAGTTATTTTCCAACATCCACTGACACAGATAAGAAATAAGATACCTAGGGAAGTCCACGTTAGAGAGCTAGTAAGAGTAACCAGCGTAAAAGAAAAAGCAGGAAGTCCCTTCCTGCTCTGCTCTGGCAACCATCATATCGGTCATGTTACTTTGTATACCGTATGTTGCTTTTAGTTGTGCTTTGCCCTTACTGTCTTTTAAGCAACAAGCTCTTGGACAATGAATAGAGTCTTTATATGCTTGGAAAACATTTCTAGCATCTTGCAGACATTATTGTAATATAAATAGTCATTGTCTTCCTGAGTTTCCTTACCACCACAGCTCTTCAACAGAGCTTTGTCACTGTAAAACAGCCTTCATTAAATTGTTTTGTGTCACTGGTGTAATGCTGKAATCATAAAATATGGCAAATGTTTCATACACCCAGAGATGGGCTTTGTTGAATTTGGTATGTCTGTTGACCATGCTGTGAAACAGTATGATGTCAAAATAAMCTGAAGCAGCTTAGCACATTAGCAAATGTGAAAACTAAGACCTTTAATTGCATCCCAAAAGACATGTAGAAAAGAGAGGGAAAGAACAAAAGACTTTTGAAGCCAAATTAGCCTGTAAATTAATAACTATCATTAGATTTTAGACAGGCACCATACTTGTGCCTTGGTCCTTTTCTTAGTTGTTTCATGGTTGGATGACTGAGTTTCAAGTCTGTGACTTTCACCTCCATTATGTTTGCTGAAAGAGTACACAACAAATGCAAAAGATCTTTAACTCTTCAGTATCTATCTGGCAGAACATCATTGTTTGAATTTCTGAAGTTTTTGAAAAAAGAGAAGCCTTGACTCTCTTCTCATTTAGCACMGTTTAACAATGCTCCTAGTCCAAGGAAATCAGTTGAATTAATCTCAAAGCAAGCTAGAAGAATGCCTAAGCCTAGTATTTCTGACATACCTCATATAGATATAGTTGAAGGAAAAACTCTTATTAAACCTACATTAAAAATCTGTCTACTTAATGCTCTGGACTAAAAGTTGTTTTTAATCCACTTMCTTCTGCCCTTACCACAAAGAAATTACTAATCTGGAACTTTGTTTTTAGTTTCCAGTTTTTCCAGTCCATTTGGCACCTTTGTTGTTGTTGTTGTTGTTTTTAATTCACCTTTGGAGCTTGCTGGTCACATTCACCTTGAAACTGTATCCACTGGGCTTTCATGACCTTGTCCCCTCAGTACCCTTTTGCCTAATAATTCACCCTGGTTTTCCTTCTCATTTTTCATGTATGTACCACAGGCACTTGTAGCCTTGGCACATTTTGTTTCTCCCACATCCTTCATACAGTACTCAGTGCCTAACATTCCTCCAAGTCCTATTACTATGCCAATCAATCTTAAATAAACACTGTTCTATAGGAGAGATAAGAACTAAACCTTTTAATTGCATACATAAAGCCATCTCACTATAATACAAGTATATTACAATCTTAAATCTCACAAAAGTATTAGTATTCCTCTTCTACAGTAGAGAACAAGTCACTTATCCAAAGTCATGTGAAAGCCTCTGGCAGCCTGTGGGTTACTAAACAGAGAAATTCATTAAACCTTTCTACCTCAAGATCTGTGTATTAGCTCATGTATTTTACCCTTCTTCAGCTTTAGAATGGATTTGCTTAACTTCCATGCAGTGCAGTCCAGCAGCATGCATTGTGTCTCACCTGCCCAGCCCATGGAGTGGACCAAATGGTTCTCTGAGAAGAACACTGAGCCAAGTAGGAATTCTTGCTCCACCTTACCACAGAGCTCTGAAGCACCAACCACCATGTCAGGCTGTACTGCAGGAAACAGCAGTATGCACTCCAYATTCCTGAACTATACCACAGGTAAGCAAAGTCATGGTTAAGCGGATCAGTTGGAGCTTAAACACCACCTCAGAGGAGTCCAGGTCCCCATGTGGCTTCTGACAACCGGCATGACTGAGCAGGGACCTTTGTCCCTCCACCAGAACTGCTCTGCCAAACAAGCTTCCTTTTTCCTGTCAGGGACTTTGCCATGTTCATCACAGCACAGGCCCCAACTCCTGGCCTCTCCTATTGGCAGCTAAATCAACTGGCTCCTTCCTCCTGCTTTTTGCTTTTTCTTTTTTTTTAATCAGCCTAGCTCCGGCCTTCATTACCACTGAGTTAGGCGAAACACAAGCCACGTGTTATTTATGTAGGAGACAACACATGTCTCTACCAGCTATCCGGCGACAATACTTTAGGGCCCAGGAGGATGACAAAACCTAGCCCTTCACTGTGGCTGGGTGCCGCCGCCACCCTGCCGGTCATTCAAGAAACAAGGCCTAACTTCCCTATCACCCACTGCTCCTCGGTGCCCCTGCCTCACCTGCAGCAGGCCCGCACCCCATAGGGGCAGCGAAGCAGCTCGCTACTGGGGCCACGGCCGCCCACGGATTAACGCCCGGCCCAGTCCAGACTCGTGACATCCCCCCAGCAATTACCCCCCTGTCCCTCCCGGAAAAGCCGTGCTCGTCCTGGGGACGAAGGAGACGCCACCCGCGCGGAAATGCTGAGGCCGGCCCGGCCCGAGGCCTGTCCGTGTCCCCGAGGCCGGGCCCCGCGGCGGCGGCGGTGCTTCTCGGCCCCTCACGGAACGGCGCGGAGCACGCGGCCGGCCCCGACCCGGCCCCGCCCGCCCGGCCACGCCCGCCTGACGCGCCGGCAGCGCTGGCGGGCTGGAAGTGGCGTACGTGCACAGCGGGCCGCTGGAGTGGCGCCTCCTCCTCCTCGCCCCGGCACAGCGGCGGAGGCGCGGTGGGGAGAGGCGGCGGCCGCGCCGGCCCGTGCTGTACCGGGCAGAGAGGCCGGCGGGGAGCGGAAGGCAGCTCGCACCGCGCCACCCCGCTCCCCTTCGGCCGTTCCGCCGCCGGCGGGGCGGCGATGAGGCGGCGCTAAGCGGCGTTAGCGGCGCAGGGAGGGCGGCGCGGGCCCCCGCGCCCCGTCCGCCCCGGAGGAGGCCGCGGGCCGGCGGAGGCGGAGGGCGGCGGGGGCCGCGGCGGAGCCTGAGTCGGGCGGCCATGATGCAGTGAGCGTTCCCTCCCCGCGCGGCCGGGCGGGGGCCCGCGTTAGCGCCGCTCCCGCCCGCCTCCTTACATAACACAACGCGGCGGAGCGGGGCTGCGGCGGCACCACCAGCGCCATGGCGAATGACAGCGGCGGAGGCGCCGGCCAGGGTGGCCAAAGCGAGAGCAGCAGCGGCGGCAGCAGCAGCGGCAGCTGCAGCAGCAGCGAACGGGACCGGCAGTACTGCGAGCTGTGCGGGAAGATGGAGAACCTGCTGCGGTGCGGGCGCTGCCGCAGCTCCTTCTACTGCAGCAAGGAGCACCAGCGCCAGGACTGGAAGAAGCACAAGCTGATCTGCCGCGGCGGAGGCGCGGCGGCGGCGGGCGCGGCAGGGGGCGCTACCGAGCCCCGCGGCGGACACCCCCCGCCGCCCCGCGCCCACGGCGGAGCCGCGGCGGGCAGCGGCAGCCGGGCGGGGGCCGGGAAGGGCGCAGCGCCGCAGTCCCCGGAGGCCCCCGCCGAGGCCGCCCCGCTGACCAACAACCACGTTGCCGCCGCCGCTGCAGCTGCCGGTGGTGAGGCGGAGGCCCCGGCCGCGGCCCAGTCCCCGTCGCCCTCCGGGGAGGCAGCGCTGCTGTACCGGGACAAGTCGAACCTGTACCCGAGCGGCGTGCAGGCGGGGCCCGGCGGGGCCGCGCTGCGCCCCAACGGGCAGACCAAGTCGCTGGTGCCGCAGCGACTGGCGCTGGAGTACATCGTGCCCTGCATGAACAAGCACGGTATCTGCGTGGTGGACGACTTTCTCGGCAAGGAGCTGGGCGGGCTGGTGGCCGAGGAGGTGCGGGCCCTCCACCACACCGGCCGCTTCACCGACGGACAGCTCGTCAGCCAGAAGAGCGACTCCTCCAAGGACATCCGCGGCGATAAGATCACCTGGGTGGAGGGCAAGGAACCGGGCTGCCAGACCATTCGGCTCCTTATGAACAGCATGGACGATCTCATCCGGCACTGCAACGGAAAGCTGGGCAACTACAAAATCAACGGCAGGACGAAAGTGAGTGAGGGAGGTAGCTGGGACCCCCCGTGCCCGTCGTCTCCCTGCTCCTGCAGCCAGGGGGTTGCGGGAGCGGGGCGGCGGAGCCGGCGCTTCCCCGTGTACGGTCGTGTGTGCGCGCACGTGTGCGGCTGTCTGCGGGGCTGCGTGCGTGTGCGCACGTCCGTCCGGCTGTCTGTCTGGCTGTGCGGTGCCTGTGCGGGGCTGTGCCGTGTGTGTGCGCCCGCTGCYGCTCCGCTCCCCGGACCCGACTCATACTTGTGAATCGTGTACAGTTCTGGRCTCCTTAGTACGAGAAAGAGGCTCCTTGCCTTTCTCAAAAGGGTCCAGCGGAGGGGCACAAAGATGATTAGGGGTCTGGAGCATCTCTCACAAAGAGAGACACTATGCGAGCTGAGCCTTTTTAGTCTAGAGAAAAGAAGACAGAGGGGATCTCATTAGTGTATGTAAATACCACATAAGAAGTTCCACCTCAGCGTGAAGGAGAATTTCTTTACATTGAAGGTGGCAGAGCACTGTCACAGGCTGCCCAGGGAACTCGTGGAGTCTCCGTCTGGAGACATTCAAAACCYACCTGGACGCTTTCCTGTGCARCCTACTCAAGGTGACCCTGCCTTGGTGGGAGGGTTGGACTGGATGATCTCCAGAGGTCCCTTCCAACCCTAATAACTCCGTGACTCATGTCCGGCCGGAGCAGTACCCCCAGACCCCCGGGGGTCGCAACCTCGACGAGTGGGTTGCTGTCCCGCGGTCAGCTCGRGGATTGTTCTCTGCTGGGAGGGTGTGAAAGGGTTTGTTTGCCTCTTTACTTTTCCAAAGCAGGAGAAAAAGTGATATTGTTTGTATCCCTGCGTTTTGGTTGAAAAACCTTTGACCTGGAAGCTCATCCGCTAGGCGATTAATATTGAAATACGAGTAACCGGATAACAGTGCTCTGATGGGCCCCAGGAAGCCGGAGCCGGCTGTGAGGTGTCCCGGCAGCGGTGTTGGCTACGGAGCATGGAACTGCCTGCGCGTAGTTTGTAGGCTCACGTGAATGAGSCGGGTTTTGGTATGCCTTAGCTCAGGATGTGGTCTGCCAGGTGCAGGACTTAAAGATGTGGGCAGGGGACCTGCATCAATGAGTGAGTGCCCCCCGTGGCACAATAAACCCATGAGTTACGGTACAGCCCTCTGGCAGTGGTGCTGCAGCGGGCAGCAGAGTCACAGCCACAAGGAGCAGAGTGGCTTTCAGCAGTTTTTATTTGATTGTCATCAAGTCACTTTTCTACAAAAATTTTACTCTTTAGCTCTATTTTGAGACCAGAGATTTGAGTCAAAATCTCCCATTGTATTAGCCTAATTTGTGATTCCCTTCCAGTCCTTTAAATAAAATTCATGCCCTTGGTAGAGGACTAGTAATGAATATTCATCAATATCTTTTCAGTTAAAAAAAAAAAAAAAGAAGAGGGGTGAAGCCCCTTCATACTTTGCTAGCTCTGTTAAAGCATAAGGAAGCCAGTGAAATGGTAGGAGTCATCCTGCCGAGGTGGTTGCACTGTCACAGATGGACTGTTGTTGCTGCAGCTGCAGCATCTCAGCTGGTAGGAAGCTGCGGGAGGGAGGAAGGGAGAAACTGGAAGGCAAAAAACAGCCCTGGATTTGTTCAGGGCATGGGAAACTCCCGTGATAAAGAAAAGTGGGTGGGGATTTTTTTTYGTTTTGGTAATGCTGCCTGCATTTCTTCAGTTGAACCAGTACAGTGCTAAAACTTTTTAATGGGAACATGATCTAGAGTCCTCATAGATCTCTGCAGGACTTTTCTAAGCCAACTTRCCTTTCAGGTAGTCTTAAATGTCTTCAAGGCTTCAAGCTTGCACTCTGAAAATAACAGTAGTTTTGCTGGATTTCAGTTTTATGCAGCAAAAAGGAATACTGCTTCTGATTTTATGTGCAGTGGTGTGCTTCCATAGAGAGTAGGTGGCAGGGCTTTGGAAAAGGACTTTTGGAGTTGTAGTCCTGAATCATGCGTGCAATTCTTTGTCTACTATAGTTTACGTTCCTGCTTGGTTTTCAGTCACTGTTGAAATTCCTCTGTATTTGGGGGATCAGAGCAGGTGCAGGGATCAGATCTGTAAAAGTGCAATAGTTTACTCCTTGGTGGCACAGGAATGCATTAYTTTCCCTTATTTCCCACAAAAGTCAGTGCTTGTAGTATGCAGGAAAGCTCAGTTCCCTAAAATGTCACCAAAAGCTGAATGAAAACTCTCACAGATTTACAAAAACTGTCACTCACAGATTTACAGTAGCAGATGATACCTAGAGTATTACTTCAAATAACTTGTATTGTAACCATATAACCTATAACCCACTAGTGGTGTTGACATTGAACTTGACATCACTTGTATAAACTGTCTAGAAGCAGTGTATGAAAAAAGCAAGAAGAAATGGGTCTGAGGTGTATACCCTGAATCTCTTGGCTTGTAAACCTACCTGTCAGGGAAAAAGCTATGTTGTGTTAATAGAATTTATTTCAAACTGATTTACATTCACCAGGGCTAGCCTCTTAAGGTAAAGGACATGAAATAATGTTAAGCCTAACCAACCTGAGATTTTACATTTTAAAGTCCCTGATARGTGTTTTCTCTGGACTGTCTGGGCCACCTAGAACTGATCTTCTTAAACTGATGTGGTTCTGCCTAGTCCTGATTACTCTAGATTACTCTGTAGATTACTCTACAGCCTGAAAGATATCTATACAGCAGTAGGTATAAGGTAGCCAGCTACCTCTGAGATGTGTGGAGACAGCAGCAAGTATAAGAGAATGGCTAATAATTTACTCATCTTGGAAGTCCTGACTTACTGCATTCCTTGCTTTTGTTCTCTTTCCTTCCAGACTCTGCTTCCTTCTTTTCTCTAGCAGATGGTGGCACATACTTGCATATGTGAGTTCTAGTGTCTCTCTCCTACTTCCTGTTGTTTTCTAGTTTTTTCTTCTTCTTTCATCTTTTCATAAATTCTTTTTTTCCTTTCTCTTATCAGTTGCTGCATTTGTACATGCGTATATTTCTGTTTTCTGCCTCTCCTATTCTTACATAGCTAGTGGAGGTAAAAGCCTGCTCATCAAAATAAGGAAAATAAATTACCCTGAATCTTACTCAGGTGAGAAGGTTTTTCCTCCTTCTCAATACAGAGCATGAAGAAGGGGTTAAGGGAGGGAGTAGCTTTATGATTTTTTTGCTATCTTTCCCTTTCCCCTATTGTGGATTCTGCTGATCTGAAGCTTACATCCTTTACTGGTTCTGGAGTAATACTGTGACTTCCCAGTGGTGGACTGCATTCCTAATAATCACCATTTAATCAGACATCTGATGTGTCAGCTGTTCCTGTTTCTGCTCACCATTGCACCCAGTGCCAACTGTCTCCTAAGCCCTACCTCCTGCTTTTTTTTTGGAAGGACATTAAATAGGCAGTTTGACAGACCCTGTTACCTCCTTTTAGTTTTTGCTTCATTCCCACTTGAAACCTGTCAGAAGACCAATCCCATTCCAATTGCTGCATTTTAATGCTTTCCTCTCTTTACTAGAAGACCAGTGGCACTCACTGCTTTTCAGCCACCTGTACTTTAAAAATTTGTGTTGTTACACATCATGCTAACTAGCTTTTCTGCTTTTTCTTGTAATTGCTCATCTCTTACTCTGGAGATCCTGTAGTTTTCTGAAGACCTAGTGGCTGCTGGATTCMGACTAGTATGTCTGTGCCCTATTAAATTAGATTCTTTCAAAGTTAGTAATGCTTCTTCAGAATATAATTGTCCAAGAGTGAGTAGATTTCTCATACCCTGCTGTTAGCTTTTTATAAACTGGACAGAAGAGACTCTCTGCTCTTGCCACTTATTTATGTTGCAGCTTTTCTACAAACATGTTGGATTAATGTTACCAAGGAAAAGCAAGATTTGTGGATGTGCTTTCCACTCTGTCTTATTCTGCAAAATTGTAAGCATGTGTGGCAATAAGAAGACAAATGAAAAATAAGAGGTAGAGAATAAGAACGTGGCAACCAAGGAAAGTGAACGCAGGGGCTGGTGTGCAGCTCAGGTGAGTCTTGCGCTGACTGAGGGACCCAAGACCTGTGCCTTAGGAATGTCTGTGAAGTGGGAGGCTTGGGCTTAGGAATGTCTGTAAAGTGGGGGACTTCCCTTCCATTTGCTTGTGGCATGTGCAATTACATTGGTTCTTCTGTATCATTCTAGAGATTTGTTTCACTATCACACCTTGAATTTATTACTTGGTAGAAAACTTACTAATTGGTTCCTAGTGAATGACCACATGTATGGGTTTTAATTTGACACTGAGTTATGGGAAAGTGTGGGTAGGTCACTCAGTCTCCCAGTACTCACTTGAGTTGCTTGACCTTATTACAGATTATGACCAATGCTCATCCTTATCGGTTGGTTCTTCCCCTGACAGCAGTGTTTCTGTTGGTGATGTTTTCTTGTAGATGAGTGTGCTGGTTGATGAAGGATTGTGTGGTAATTAATGGATTCACAAGAGCCCACACACAGTTCCTAAATCCCTGTTGGAGTGGAGCCCTGACGTGATGACTATAGTTTTCATTTGTTGTTCCTCATGTACTAGCCTTTTGGTGGAGCAGGTGATCAGAAGACTGGAATCTCTCCTGCAAGTGATCATTTGATTGAGAAGCACTGCAGCATCCAGAAAAKGATCCTTTTTACAGCCAACTTTAACATTGCTGAGGTTCTGGCAGGTTCTTCTACTAGAAAACATTACAAAGATGTACTGGTTTCTGAGGGGCAGCTATGTGAGGATGGTAACTTAGAAGTGTGGTATGAATATAGTGTGTGTAAGGGTGGAGAGCACCACGTGCGACTGCTAGAACTTCTCCATACCTCTGTGTGTTAGGCTGTAGTTCAATAAACACTTTGGGCTGGAACTGCTGGAGAAGTAGTCGCTCTTCTTTGCCAGCACAAGTATTTACATGGCCATCCTGYGAACTGGTTTGGGGAACTGATCCATCAGAAAAATAAACTGGCAAAAGAAGTGCTCCTGGTTCAGTGTTTGGATGTTTGTGCTGGCACAGGGGCCTGGCAGATGGTGAGACTTTCTTTCAACAGCAGTGCAAATTTATGCCAGTTTAAAGTGTTTGCCAAGCTACAGCTTTAGTTTATCATTTGGAGTCTGATTCTCCCAAAATTTGCCCTTGAAAATTCACAGATTAAGAAATCTTTGCTAGCTATGTATTTTTTTCTTTCTTAACTTTTCTTTGTTCTTTTGTGTTCAGTGTGAGAGTCAGTTCTTGCCATCAGAAGTGCATTCTTCTGTCCTCCAAGAWTCTTTCTTGTGACAATTTGATACAGAAACTTTGCTCATCCACCCACCAGGTGATCCCATGTAACATGTACAGTGAAAACCCATATTTTCTCCAAATCAAGACTGATTTCCCTTATACCCCCAGCTTCAAAACCAACCTACTTTTAAGCTTATTGGCTATCCCTATCCATTATGCTAGAGTTTTATTATCATCAAAGACATTCTTGACTTCTCTGTTTCAAGACAGAGCTGGATTAGCATCCTCTGCCATGAGCAGTGCCCTGCAGCTTGCTACTGTTTGCTGCTGTTAAGGAAGGTTCTTGCTCAGCCCCATCCCCTGGTGCCAGCTCCAACACTTGTTCTGCTTCAGGGGCTCTGTTTGAAATGGGCATTTTCAGTACTGTTTCACATTTCATGTCCTGCTCATTTCCTTTCTGTTGCCTGGTGCATTGGGAGAGCTGTATGAAATTCTGGGTTGGTTTATTCCTTGCTTTTCCAAGCCATTTTTCACTGTAACTGGAGTTCATGTTATTTAGCTGTTACAGTTCTGGAGATAAGGAACTTGTAACATTGTAGTTCATGCACATCGGTGGTTTCAGTGCACTGTGGATAATTTTTTTCCTGCAAGTGATAGCAATGATTTTTTTGATCCTGTTGCTATTTTGATGTACTATGCTCTTTCTTCTGCCCATAGAATGGGTTCATTTAATACTGCCCAAAAATCAAGCGGGACGCTTCTCATCATAGCCGTACAGCTCAAGAGGAAGAGCTGTCTTCCCTTCCCTGTGGCCTCTTGGACTGAAATTCCTTGCCAGTGATGTCCTGCCAAGTCATAGGACTGTCTGAACAGCAGTTCTCAGATCTCTGGGTTAGTTGTATCAGTAASCTTGAGTGGTTGGTTGAGAGATGTTTTCCCTTTTTTTAGATGATGCTTAATTTCTGAATAGGCTGCCATCTATTTCCTGAAAAAAAATCAGCACCGTGTAATTCTCTTTTGCGGTAGTTAATATGTTCATTCTATTTGTAATTCAGTTGTGTTTAGACTGTCCTGGTTAATATCTGATACCTTTTGGCTTGAAAAGGCTACGTTGCTATTGGAATTTTGAAGATGCTGTCTTTCTAGCTGCTGCTGTGTTGTTCTGTACTGAGTGCTGATATGTATGTTTGTACCTCTAGCTATGTACATAGTGTACTTGGAATTTACATGAAGGCTTTCTGCTTCAGCAGAAAGGAAACTTGTTATGGAAGGGAAACGGATACTCTATATAAAGCAAAAATTTCTTCTTGCCCATCCGGAGACTAAGTAATTTCTCTTCTAAGTAGCTCTAAGACTACTTAGAGAGCTCTTGTACAAAGACAGCACTTTTTTCAGTTCAGAAATTAATTTTGGGACTGTTGTGAGTGGATTGTTAGTTAATTCTTCAGTAGGACACTGGTGGAGTCCCTGGCTCTTGTGCTGCTGTATTTTGTTACTTTTCAGTGGGGGAGTGACTGCAGACAATGCAAGGACTGTGCAAGTGGTTTTTTGGATATCAACATACTCRGATTATATCAATTCAAGTTCTTTATTCATTGGCATGTTTTTAACACTAAGAAAACTAAGAAAACAGTATTTTGAAAGCAGTATTTTCAGTGAATAGAACAGTAGAGTTATTTGACTTTGCTAATTACTACAAATTACTAATTACTACAGAATCAAATAATCATTACGATACCCTTTTTGTCTGCTGTGACTTACTACTTAGACCCTTCAGAAGGAGGATTAATGCTGGTCTTTGAGACCTGTTGGTAAAGTCATTTGGTGCTGATTAAATCCTTGTAAACTCCTTTGAGTTTCTGAAGGTTGTTGGTTAATGATGGGTGGTCAGGCATATTTCCAGTGCAGGCTTGTGCCAGAATTAGCTGGTAAGTGGCAGTCATAAGCTTCAGGTCAAAATCCACTCACTGTTCCAGGGCAGTGTCTGTCAAAAATAGAGTAATGCTTTTATGCACGTAACAGCTGCTTACACTTGAAGACTTTCTTGTTCTTTGGTATTTAACTTAAAACTGCTTGAGAGTATTTTTGTTAGTGTATGGTGTTATAAATAGAATTGGGTAGAAATGTGTGTGCCTGCACGTCTGTGCGGAGATTGTGTGTGGTGGTTGGGCAGTCATCGATACACTGTGTGCGTAGTGCTCTGACAAAGAGATGAAGTCCACACCTGTAGGGTAATTCATGGGGCCTAAAGAAAAAGGTTATTTAATACCCAAGGATTAATTTTGCACATTGATTTAGGGTCAGACCACCTTAGATCACACAGTTTGACCATGAAGCCTTCTGGACTGTAGAATTTTTGTACATCTTTGAGGAGGTGCTATGTCACCCCAGTGTGCTGCTGTGAGAGCTGAGCCTGAGACTGCCTTGCCTTGTTTCCGCAAAATGTTGAAAATGATACAAAGGTGAATACAGTGAGGGAGTTCAGGAAGCTGACTTTCCTTTTGGTCCTAGCAGAGTGGAGGCATTGTTGCATTGACTGAAAAGTTTTAATATGCAATAAAGGCTGGAGACTTTAGGGGCTTATATATATTTGCTTGATTTGGTTTTTTTTCCTGGGTTTTGTATTTTAAATCTGTTTCCAGGAAGAGTGTTATCAATTCACATTACTTTGTTCTGTTGCTAGCTTCTTGGTGACGTGGCAGAGGCTGCAGGGTTCTCTGCTGGGTATAGTGTCACTGTGGTTTGCTGCTGTCCTGGAGTTCTAGGGTCTGCTATGGTCCTGCTTGAGTAGGTTAGAAGACTGCCGCTCTATAGTTGGAACACTCTTGAAGTTACTAGTCAAATGAAACAAAGTTTCAGTAATACTTTAGCCTGACTGTTGTGATAATACAGGATTTAAATCACAATAGATTAAAAACTTGGCCTGACTTTGAGGCAGAAATCCTCATATGTTTAAGTTCTCTGTACTGTGAAAAAGTCCAGGAATGCAACATGTGTAAGGTTTCCATAGCAGTTGATCGTTGGTTAGTAATGTATCTCTCTTGTTGCTCCTCTCTGTCCCATTCAAGCATCTGTTCAAGCCGCTAAACCTTGCCGTGGATGCCAAGATCCCTCAACAGCTTCTKCTGTATTCGAACAGTGTGTGGTCTGTTCTCTGCTGAAGGCATTGGGCCCTTGCAGTTTCAGTGGTTGCTATATTGTTCAGGCAGCTGGCATGCAGCCTTACTGCTGTGAGAAAGGAAACTGTGGCCAGTTGATAAGGGCATCTTAAACTGACTCCTTTTCAGCTGGCATACTGGATGATGCCCAGTGAAATAGATGCTGGCTTAATTGTACCTCTGYTTGGCTTGACCTTATTTTGTGTGTGCTGTAGTCCCYCTGTGGCAGCGCATAAGCCAGTCAGGAGCATTGTTCATAGTGGTGGGTTTGCTCTTTCAGACCATACAGGGAGAGGCTGATGGTGCTGGGGCTGTTTATGCTGCAGAGGAGAAGGTATRAGGGGACCATACCAGTGTGTACAGGTACCTGATGGGAGGAGTAAGAAGATGGAGCCAGACTCTGGGCAGCAGTGCTCAGGGGTGAGGCAGTGGGAATGCTGAGATACCATTGGAGGCAGTGGGAATGCTAAGAAATTCCATTGGAATGTAAGAAACACTTAATCCGTGATCAAACCAAGAAGCAGGTTGCCACAGAGGTTGTGGACTCTCCATCCTTGGAGATATTAAAAACCTGATCACTGGTCACCCAGCCTGCTCTGGGTGACCCACCTCTGAGCAGTGGGCTGGACCACATGATCTCCAGAAATGCCTGCCAACCTCAGCCCTCCCATGGCAAAAAAGTACTGCAGTTTGAAATGGAGGAGATACATAACAATCCAGTTTCTGATATCTGTTAAGATATTTTTTCAAGCAATGGCACTCTCAGTTTAAGTCCTGCTTATTGCATCTCTGAATGAAGTTACCAGGAGTCTTTCTTCCTGTGAATGGTCATTTGCTCCCTAAAGGCTCATTTGATCAAACATGCCAGTAATATAATGTTTGAAATATTCATTGTCTTGGATCCTTTTTGGTCATTCAGGTGGTCACTTTTACTAAGTCTCTGCTGCTGCCTCTTCCTTGTTTTCTCCCAAGTTGTTTTTTCATTCATATGTGCATATGCTCATAGCACAGTCCTTTCCTAGCATAGCTTGCTGATACAAAGCATGTGTACACTTCACAAGGCTGATTCAAGTAAACATTTAAGAAATTAAAATCAGTTGCCTACAGGGGATTCTTACTTTCTCTCCAAAATGATTTTAAAGTTATTTGTGATTTTGGGACCACTTCTGTACTGAGAGGGCATAGTGCAGCAGGGATAGTTTTCCTTTCTTGCAAGACAGACAGAAAAATGAAATATGCAGTTTCAAGGCCACAAAGCACCAAAAAGTGCTTTACCTTAACATTTCACRTTTTTACTTTGTTTATGTAGTAAATTCATAAACATTTGGCCAATATAATTTTAGTTACATTTCAGTTTTATTTTACTTAAGAAAAAAGCTCACTTGATATTAAAAAAGGATAATTGTGAGGAGGGAACCWTTGAACTGGTAAGAATCTGGCTTATGTATTTTGCCAGGCTGTTGAATGAATCAAAACCTGGAGCTCTCAAGTTACAGTCCTCACCTCTTCCTCTGCCTTCTAGTCTTTTTCTTTCATCTGTATTCTCCACACAAACTTGCTGCTTCTGCCCATTTCCRTCCTGCCTATGCTCCCCTGGGGACCTTATTCTGCAATGATACGTGTCTTTTCTGTTGAGGGAGAGAAGAAGGGAGAAGGAGCAGGTGCTGAGAGAGGCTGGCTGGCCCAACAGGGGTGCAGAGGACAAGGCTTGCCTCAGTTGCTGCTCTCTGCCAGGTACAGCAGTTGCAGGCACCCTGTCAATGGCCTTTCTTCTGCAAGGAACTGCGTTAGAGAGATAAGAGCCATGTGCTTCTCGAGAGATGTCAGCTTGGCCATCCATACCATATATCTAGTGGTAAATTGAAGCCAGATGGAGTTGTGTTCATCTGAAGTGACCTTCTGTATGAACGAGATGCTAGGCCATGAATTGTGGGTTAAAGCTATGTGGTTTTGAGGAGCATCCAGTCTTACTGTAAAAAAATCCTTAAAAAGACCCATGTGCTGTTTTTGTTCAGATGCTGAAGACCCGCTCTGCTCAAAGCTTACACTTTTTTCACTCTGGCTAATTTGGTGTGGGTTCTAGCAGGTTGCCTTCTCATGCTCTGTGGGAGTTCCTCCTTATCAATTTCACACAAGTGTTTGTCATCTATGTTTACACCATTGTGTATGTGTTGTAAATAATAAATAATTGGTGTGTATATATAAAATTATGTTTTCACATGCCATCTACCTCTGCAAACCACGAGCCCTGAGCCAAAAGTTGGTTGTCCACTGCTTGTAATACGTGCAGATGGATGGACACATTTGCCATTAATTTATGTAATCTTGTTTTAAAAGCCATTTGTACTTTTGGCCTCTGCAACATCCTGTAACAGCGAGTCCTGCAGTTTGATTAGATGGAAAAGGAACTTCCTTTTGTTTAAAACCCACTGATGGTGATTTCAGTGTCTCCTGACTGTATTGTGAAAACTCACTTCCCAGTAGTTTTACTTGTTGTATTCTTAAAAAAAGTCTGGCATTTGCCTCCATGCATTTTTTTCAGCTGACGTTTTTTCTCCTAAACTGAAGAATTGTAGTTTTTTTAGTGTTTATTCAATGGATACTGCTCCATGATTCTAGTTATTCCTGCTGCAATTCTGTGCAGCTTTTCTGGTTCTGCTAATCAAGGTAAGGCAAGCAGAAACACATTATTTAATGTACAAATATATCCTGATTTTATATGCTRGTGTGATGATATATTCTGTACTGCCCTTCCTTGTTTAGTGATTTATGTCACTTTAATTGCCTCCTCTGCTGTGCTGAGATGAAGTTCTTGGGAGAACAGTCTGTATTTACTACATTTTTTTCTGAAGTGATGCTATCCAGTTTAGAAGAATCACTGTATAAGCAGCTTTTTTTTTTTTTTCCCAAGGGTTTTTTCTTTGCATTTACTCTTTCCTGAATTTTATCTCCCATTTTCTTGTCCAGGTGGTTGGTATAGTTATTCTGTGTCCCTTTCTGCAGCCAGGGTTAAGATGGGCTGTTCAGCATATTTAGGTATTGCAGGTAAACACCATCACTCTGGTCCTTCATTCCCCTTTCCCAGATTGCACAGGAATAGTACTGGTCCTGTGGGGATCCTGCTGGTAACACCTCATTTTTTCACTGAAAGGAGGTTAGTTTGGTGTAGTGAAATTGCAGCTAGAGTTTACTCTTTTATTGGTCTTTGCTTTGCCTGTACCATTACTTTGAAAAATGCCTTATAAGTAAGATCCATGGTTAAAGTGATTTATATTTAAAGATATCTAATGTTTGCATTAAAATTAATGGGTTGAGTAAATTTGTATTAAATCTCCACTGTAGCTCAGACAAAATGACATGCAGTGACTCCTGAAGGCCTCCTCACACCTGGCACAGACTCAAGAACAACACACGAGTTCCTATACTGGAGTCCTGACTTTGTCATTTTCCTTAGTGAAAATAGAAAATGGGAGTTGTCTCTCTCATGAGCCAAGGCTATGCCAAAATTATATTGTAAGAGGTAATAAAATAAACATACATTATTTTTACCTGTTTAGCTTTATTAAGAGCCTTGTAAATGTGGAAAATAATGTTCCTCTGCAGGAAAAGAAATAGATGAAGAGACTATCAACTAGCTGTGTTTTCAGTTTAGTCTTCTTATATAGCAACTTGAATTTTGTAGATTTCTAGTTATTGTTGTCTCTTACTTTTTCCACACTCACATCCTGCTACTTTGAAGGAACACACCCACTGAAAGACAAAAGTATGTAATAAATGATGCTTCCTCACCATTGAGACATCAACTTCTGCAATTCAGCTTAGAATAGCTCCATATTAAAACCCCAGAGAAAACTTGCCTTTGAAGAGTGAGAATTCCAATGCATCCCTCTCCTCCCTACCTTCTTCCTGCCCCCCCCCCTTCCCCCGCTACCCCACTTTGGGAACAGCTTTCTGGATGAAATTCTTTMGGGGACTCAGTGCAGAACAAAATGTGCCAGTGATGGGAGGATGGAGTCCCTTTGGTACTTTTTTCCTTTGAAAAATATGCTATGCTTTTTTTCATCATCTAGCCTTCATTTTTAAGGAAGGGTTATCTTGGTTGGGAACCCTTAATTAAGGGTTGTCTTTACAGAGGAAGWAAATTCTTTTTTTTCTGGAGTAATCTCAGTTGTCTTCATGGTAGTTATATAGCTTTGCTTGTATTGATCCTGGGAATAAAATATATTGGTCTTTTTACTAATTTGTGTGTGTGCCAAGTAGGGGGATAAGTCGATAGATATGTTTGAGGGCAGAGCTGCCATTCAGAGTGGTAGATAGCTTTTTGCACCCACCCACTCCATGCGAGCATTTTATTTGGAGTACAGATGAGATGAGCAGCCTTCTGCATGCAGTGGGTGGGTATGAGCCCAGTGCTGTGCTGTGCATGGAGCAGCAGTTTTTTTCTTATCTTTGGTTGCAATTCTGCAAACTGAGAGCAACCTCGGATGTCCAAGATGTTTTGTGATGTGGTTCATTAAGGGGCCGGAAGATACCCAAAAGCAATTACAGCTGAGGCCTGCTGAGGTGTCTCACTCATTAGTGCTTGCAGCTTTATTTCACGGGGTTAGTAGCAGGGCAGTTGCAATTAAAACCCGTGCTGTGGGACTTGCTCCCTTTGTTACTGCAGCCCATGGCTGGCAAATGCATCCACTGCCCACAGGTCCTTGCCCACTCATCCTCTTYCTCCCTGTTTTCCCCTACAGCCTTTTTCTGGCATCAGTCAGCTTTCCTCTTCTTGGCTGCCCAAATGGATGTGACAGAGAGGACACAAAACAAGTTTGGGGATCTATAGTGTCTTTAGTATAAAGATACAGGGCCATCTATTACACATAATAGAAATTAGTACATCCGTTGGCTGCTCACAGGTAATTTCTTGAAATGCAATCTCCTATTTTGAAATTGCTATCCAGTGTTAGTGTGCAGTGCTAGATACATGTTTTAGGAGATCTGTTGTTTATTTTCAGTAATTATGTAGAAATTTCATTAAAAAATACAGTTTCTGCCTGAAAGACATATTTCTGTCAATCCTGAAATCTGAAGTGTTTGCTTGCTGACTTGAAGGAGAAGTTGACTGTATAGAAATCTGGAATCCAGGATTTTTAGAATCGGCTGCTGTTCCCCTTGTTCCTTAGTCTTTGTGATATTCAGCATTATTTTTCCTCTTCCAGTAATGCAGACTTTTGTGAGTGTTGCCATTCCTTCTGGTGTGTACTTTCTTCTTCTTCCATTCTATTCACCGTACATTCTGTGTCCATCAGTAATTTCTGCTGCTGTTGCTTGGGTTAAAGATGAGTTCATATCCTTGGGTATGAGTTGTTTTGGGGTATTTGCAGACTGAGGCAAACACTTCGTCATCAGTTATGTTCTTGCCTCTTTTTTTTCCTTTTTTTTTCTTTTTAATTGGCACAACATTAAGCTGGAAACAGGCTTTACTTAAGCGCTGCAGATTTTGCATGAGGGTTGCATAAATAAGTGCTGTGGAACAGTCTTCTTGGTCTGATGTGACATCTCTGATCTAGGCTACTATTGCTAATCCCTGCAATCTCTCCCTAGTGAGTACTGTCAGTTGCAAAGCCCTCGCTGTCCTTTGGTTTACCAGGACAGTTTCTGCTGATTGAATTTTTAATGACATACAGATAAACCTTTCTGCAGAAACACGAAAGGAGATGTGCATATCCTGTCTTGAAATCTGTTATTTATAGGTGGGATGTGGAATCATGTGCTTCTCTTTTTTTACTGAAWACAGTGCTTTAAAGAAGGTTTAAGAGTATGTAAGTGCTGGCTGCATGCTAACACAGCTGGTGTTGAGGTTTTTGCCTTTCTTGTGTGAGAAAACAAGAAGGGAGAGGACCTGGTTCTGTGCTCTTCTGAATGCTTTGGAAGAGGGTGAATATAAGTCTCAGTRTCAAGTTGTTTCAGAGAAGCTTTTTTGTTCCTGTCAGGTTTTGTACACCGTGGCTTTTCTGCTTACATTATCACTTTGTGTGGAGTTTGGATTCCATAACCTTCTGATTTTTAGAGTGTGAAATTCAGAGTTTGAGGTTAGGATGTTACTTTGTTGAGCTACAGATGCCTGTAACAATGTTGATTGATGGGAGCCTTGTCACTTAGCATTAACAGGCTTTTTAGTTGTTCACAGGAAAGGACTGATCAAAGGCTAGGAGAAGCCTACTTGCCTTTGAGGAAGGGTGAATAATTTCATGTATATATAAAAATACTATTTTTGTTATTGAAATAGTGACAAAGAGGAAAATAGGTAACTTTTTGATCGGATTGGTTTTTTCGTAGCAGTTTCCTAATGCCAACAAACCTGATGAGTCCATTTTAGCCAACTTACAGTTAGTAAGGCGGCATGTTCTATTCTTCCCAAGGTATGAGAGTGATGTGTTTTTCCATCATGCTGGTCTCTTGGGCCTTTGGTTGTGATCAGTGAGGAGACTGGGAAAAAGCCCGTTGAAGCAGCACCAAGGAGCTCTGCAGACGGTCCCAACCTAAAGATGATCTTGTTGCTGCTATGAGCGTAAACCCTCTGTAAGGTGAGCTGAATTGGCATTTCAGAAGACAAGTGGGGCTTTTATATGAGCCAGGCGGGCGCAGGCAGTTTCCTTAGGTGCTTTTTGCTTTATGGAGTCAGTGTTGGGTACAGTCAGATCTTTTTTGTGCTCACATGGCCACATGCTCTTAGAGCAAAATACATTGCATTCCTGAGCTGTGCTCCTTCAGGAGTTGCACTGAGCCAGTGCAGCCTCCCTGTTGCAGTTGAATGCCTCCTTAACCTGAAATGACATGGCTGCCTCTGCTTGGACGTTCATAGAAGGGGTGGGTTTGGGAATCACTTTTCCGACTTGGCATTCCAACATCAGCTGTCTTCCTCCTGTGTTTATGATGAGCCTTAAGTGCTGCATAGCCTCAGCTGCTCCTCAGGGCTTTGCTCAAGGATTGGTGGGAACTGAGACAGCTGCAATACCAGTAGATTTGTGTAATGCCTGCTTGCATTTGAACTGGATGTACTGGGTGATCTGGTTAAAACAACAAAACCCCTAAGTGTTGTTTATGCCAGCTGGGAAAGAGGCCGTATTACAGGATTGTGGTGGGATTGTAAAGAAAGGCCTGGATGGAGACAGTTTGTGTGTGAAAGCCCATTAAAAAGTAGCATGGGCAGAGTCAGCATTTCTTGCATTTAAATTATAGGTGGCTTGAAAGCATATTACAGGCTCTCTGTTGCAATTGGCTTTAAACCTTAGTCAGACTTCTGTGCAGTGCTAATATAAATTAAATCAGTGTCTATAAATAAATGCCTATTAGCATTTCAGTGCACTTGTTTTTTTCTGTAATATATGAATAATTTCAAACAATTGTCTGGGCTGTAATAGGAGTGAATGCTATTGTATATGGTGTAAAGTTTGGAATTCTGTGGGCATGCTGAATCATGTATGTCCCCTTCAAAACAGCCTTTAAACATGTTTTAAAATCATTCTCCTCAGCATACTGTTTATGACAGTAATTCTCTCAGTGTTTAAGATCTACAGGTGGTACCTGAGGTCTTGACTTTCATGCTTTAGTAAATGTAGATGCAGTAAACTTAGGAAACTTGCAGTACATAAGTGCATTCAAGTGTCTGGCTAACCATAGTACTAAATACACAATCCTGTTCCCATGCAGTTGTGCAGCATTCACATTTATATAAAGATACCTTTCCTGCAAGCTGGATTTCAGTTATGTTGTTATTTTGTTCCTTAAAACGGAAACAAAATTGCAGTTCTTAGTAAGAAATGAATCTTCCTCCTAGTATTTCCCAAAAGGATTATGTACATTTTGTCTTTTAATGGCAGAGATGATGAGTGATATTCTTCAAATGGCAAATTTCTCAGCCATTTATTTTCAGATAATAGAATCAGATTTTGTTTAAAAAGAAAAACAAAAAGCAACCACCCTTTGCCCACCCGTAATCCTTAGTGTTTCTTTCTTCCCAGCCTCTCCTCATGCTAAGGAGTCCCCAGCCTTGACATTTAGGCTAATGTGCATGCTTTATGTTTAAGAGAGTGTATCACAGCATCATTAAGGTCGAAAAAGACTCTTTAAGGTTGAGTTCAATTGTTGTTGGAAGTTTATCCGGTAGATCTCACACAACTGRACAAATGCACTGATCACATGTAATAATCTAAAAATAAGTAACCATGCTTTTTTATGTGTTGGGCCCCATTGTGCCCGCTGATGTCATGTGGTTGGCTCTGGAAATCTGGTGTGCACAAAGTGCCGTCAGAATATATTTTAAGTGATGTAGCTGAATGAAACATAACTTCATACTATTTTAGTGCACTGTTATAATTTGCTTTAGCGTTGTTATTTTTTAGTTCTTAAAGATTTTGCTGCTCTGTGCCCTTTTTGAATGGGCAGTGATGAAACTAGGAAGTTGAGTAGTATCATATGAGAGCAGAAAGCTCTACCTCATATTGGGGAAAAAAGTTTCAGAGTACTTGTTTTCTAAATAGTATTATTCATTTCAAAGCAATTATGGTGTTAAATTAAAAACAAATTAAAATTCATATTGGGGAAAAAAGTTTCAGAGTACTTGTTTTCTAAATAGTATTATTCATTTCAAAGCAATTATGGTGTTAAATTAAAAACAAATTAAAATTTGTGTTGACTGACTTACTTCTCTGTCAAATTTTTGTACCTCGCCAAAACAGTGAGTCACGAGTCTGCTTCTCTAGAAGGGAATGGGGAATTAGCCATGGAGGCCTGCCAATTCTACAAACATATTTAACATTATGCAACAGTTGTTTGAATCTGAAATGTATTGGTCAACTTATCTAATAATAATTTAGACAGATTTAGGCTGACACAAATCAAGGTATGTTTTAGACCCTTCATAGCTGCAAAGTCAAGTGTTGTGTTTGCTCCTAGGCTTTTAAGAGAAAATTTTCTGCCTCTGGTGACAGTGCTCTTCATCTGCTTTCTTTGGGAAGCCTCAATTAAGTRTATCTGGGGGGCTTTTTTGTTTCTTCTATGTTCTTGATTTTTTTTTTAAGTTTGCAGTAGACTTTGGTATCAAAACTATCAGAATATGTTATGTAGAAYGGATTTGAAGCACTGACATATCTTCAATGTGCTTGTATAAATTCTTTTTTTTTTTGGAATGAAGGGTGGTTTAGACTTGAAAACATTGTCTGTATTCAGAGATATGTTAGATAGACTTTACTCTTTTTTTTTATTAACCTGTTTAAACCAGTGCACAGTTCTCTGTATTCATTTTTAGACTTGAACTCTGTTTTATTTTCCTGATAAGCAGTCAGATTAAGTTAATGGAAACTAGGCCTTCATAAGACTGAAGAACTGCAGTGCTTTCTCCAATTTGATTTTAAAGCTGCACCTTTTGGTTAAACTGGCACAATTTTGAAAATAGGTATGTCCTGCCTAACTTGGCTAGCAGCCTGGAAAATGCCACCATGTTAACTGTTTTKGAAGATTCAATATTCCTTTTTCCTTGCAGTTTGTAAGCTGATTCAGCCCTCTCTTTGCCTTTGGAGATTTGAGATTTGCAGCTTTAYAAGCTCAGGTACAGGAGAGCAGAAAAGCTCATTAATGTTTAAACATTTTTATCTCAGTTTAGTAGTGGTGAGGGCTGCAGAACTTCAGCTGGGAGCTGGAAATGTGTTTTAAATCTTCTTGTTTTGTCCGTAGCACTGGTTTCAGTTGCTCATGGGTTCACCGTGTTCTCCAATTGCCCTGCTCTCCTCAGGGTTCAGTCAAAGCCTCCATGCAGGGAACATACCTTCTTCTGTTCTATGTTSAGTATCAATACCATCTCCCCCTGGTTAATGCCTCTTGCTTGATCGTTTCATAAGAGCTTCTCTATCCTATTTTTTTATTTGTTGGATGTATTCATCAAAGTGTAAGCACATCCCACGTGCACAGTCATTTCCTGAATATCAGACTTAAACAACCGCAGTTCAGTGTCTTTTCCTGTGCCATKTATAAGAACGGATGAATCTTGTACTCACATTTCTTCAGCAATTCAAGRGCTGAAAAGCATTTCTTGGAGCCTAWGCGCKTGCATGGATTGAATGAATGATACTTGGAAATTGTGAGATCCTGCTGTTGAGCACAATTAGAATTGAATGGTAAAGGAAGAGCACCAAATGTTATGTTGCCACAGTGGGAAATACCTTAGCTGCTTTTTGCTGAGTGGCACCATGGTTACACTAAAACTGGCTGTTTGGATCCACACTTCATGTGGCTCTTGTAGCCCTGAGGAGCTGGGCTGAATATAGCCACTGAACCGGCATGAAAACTGCTGCCTTCTGGCTTGTGTCAGTTTACTAGGATGTTTGAAGTGAATATTGTGAGCAGGTAAATGCCAKAAGTACAGCCATGGCTTAAAGAGGAGTTGAAGAGGTTATGCCTGAGCTTCTGGGTATGAAAGCTTTTTCTGAAATTTGGTCTGAGCAATCAGCATCTGATTAACAAGTTAGAAATAAGCAAAGTAGCAAAGGTGCTAAGATGTTGTGCCAAACTTTTGATGGTATGGTATGTTATGTTGATTGATTTTGTATGCTTATGAAACATGGTTCTATCCAAAGCAAGTAGAAATCTTGTRATGGCTGTTGCATTGAAAAGCCTGGGAAGGAGGGAGGTAGGTCAGGTTACTGAACTCCCTAGAAGGTCATGGAAGATGTAATCCATGTACATAGCTGCGTGCTGATTCTATTAATAGTGTAAGCAGTTATGTCAGCTCTCCATTTTTCCTGTCTCCCTTCCTATCCAAGTTAATTTTTCATCTCTCTTCTCAGTTCAGATTGCCTTCTCTTTGCCAAGCTTTCCAACTTTGCTGCTAAAGCTTCACAAGATACAGGAGAGTGTGACCTGTGTTTATCATCCTTGCCTTCAATTGTTTTGTTTTTTTTCCTGAAAGAGCAGCTTATTCTGTTGTTGCAAGAAGACGGCACAAATAGCTGGTGTGTGGTGTAGTCAGGGTTTATTAGCTTGGGGGTGTGGGGATTGTTGGTTTGTGTTTTAGTATTGGGGTTTTTTTTCCTTTCACACTGCAGCTAGGTGTTTACCATATCTGCAGGGAAGAATGCCACAGAAGAGAATGGTTCCCAACTCCTTTGCTAATATACAAATTGAATGGCTGTAGTGGTAATGTAATTTTAGGAGAAAGAGCTTAAAGGTTGGTGATTCAAAGCTGCTGCAACATGTCAGCTATTTCTTTATTTTAGTTTTTAACTTGGAGATTCCTATCCTCTCTTGAGGATGTGTAAGCTACTGCCTTGATTAATTTTTAAACTGCTGAGTARTAGTTTGTTTTCCCTTTGCATATTGTCCAGTTGATGATGGCTGCAAGGCATGAATTTCTAACGAGAAATCTTTGCTGGGCCCAATATTTCTCTCCAGCTTTTCTAGTTTTGCAGTGTTGATGTGTGTGAAAACTTGGTTCTCTAGCCTTGCTTACTAAATCATGGAGGATAACAGCAAGAAATATTACTCAGATGAAAGTTAGTATGGAAGTACTTAGATTAGCTCTTTCCCAGGTTTATTTTACCCTTTTTTTAGATTCCTCTGTTTTGGGTAAGGCTGACAGGAGTTTCTCCCTGTTGATGTTTTCTTTCTGTCTGTGCTTATGATTTGCAGAAGAGTTACAAATCCGAACCAAATTGTACCATGCTAGCTAGCACTTTTAACTCAGTAATCTTGTTGCTGCTCACACAAGATGATACTAAGCCGATCTTTTGTTCCTTGGATTTGATTGTTATTTTGTTCAACTTGTAAAAAATCTCAGCATGTTTATGCATGCTCAAAGTGAAACGTATTTCCTCAGGACTCTTGTTTGTGAGGGATGAATACATTTTTGAAATAGAAACACATCACAGATGGACCAAACAGGGATGAGTTATTGTAAAATTTTATTTTATTTTTCGTTGGTTCATCATTGCAATGGTGTGTGAGGCTTTTTCTTTCTTTGAATAATCTATGATATGCTATGCCAAGGATTTCCAGTGAAGTCTTTGTGATCACATCTGATAAATTTTGGTAGGAAGTCATYGGTCTTGCATTTAGACAGCTTGTTTTGCTCGCTGAGATTTGCAGTTCCTTCAGCAAACAGCAAAAGTGACATCTCCTTGACTGATGCAGCTTTCTTTAATCAGAACTAAACAATAAAGTTTAAATATTAATCTGTTTCATATACTTATTAAATAAATTATTGAAATGCACATCTTCATTATATGTTTGTGCGTTTGGGGTTTTTTGCCCCCCTCTTAAGGAATTTTGTGTTCTCATGTTACTGGTATTTTCCTCTCTTTCTTAAGAGTTCACTTTAATGCTTCCTTCTTTAAGGAATGATATCTAAGCTTKCAGGCATCCAGCAGTGAGAGGAATGGAGAGGACAGAAGAAAAATTTTCAGTCTGTTTACCGGCAAATCTTCTTTTTTTGTAGATGGGACAGACTGTCATACTTTCATGTGAAAGGAGGTTGAGACTAGCCTCAAATGTTTTCTGCTGTACTGGTGTGCAGAGTCTAAGCTGATGTGTCTTTACATAGGGGGGAAAAAACCTCAATGGACTATGGTTTATTCCCTCTGATGTTACCTTTCTGCATTTTATTGTTGATTACAGTAATGCTTGGCACACTGAGAATGCCTATTCTTAACAAAAAATCTGTTGTTTCAGTTGGTTCTTCTGTTAACAACTTAATGTTGCTTATTTGAGCTGATGGCCTTATTTTCCAGAGTTAAAACRTTTGCAAATAGGACATATGTATGTGAATGAGTGATCAGCAGCAGCTTTAGCATGTGAGTACTTCGGATTTGATAGACACAAGCTGGGAAGATAGACACAGTGGGGAGGGCACTTTCATGCTTTCCTGATTACTCATTAATTCCAGGGGGTATCTTAGGACAGCGCTCATGTGCTAGACACGAGTGCTCATCCTAAAACAGAATGCTCTTGGGTTAARGAAGGTTAATATTAAAAATGTTTGCACAGGAATCCTGTGATGAACAAATCCAATGTGTCACTTAAATATAATCTTTGCAGAAAGTAGGTTCACTTAAGTAGGTTTACTGAATGCTTAAAAATTGCAATGCCCAAGAAGCACAAAATAGCAGAGCTCCTTCTCTGTTAAGAAAATGCAAATAATATCTTGAGTTGAATTAACTGATTACTTTTATGGGACAGCTGATGAGACAGCTCTCTGTTTYGGAGAGCTAGCAGCAACTTCATTGTTTATAGCCTAAAATGTTAAGGAATCTTGACCTTTCAGGTCTCAAATGCCTGACTATATAGATTGCCATTGCAGTGTTTGGTGGAAAAAAAGCCCCAGACACAATTTTTTCTCTGTTCTTGATGTACGTGTCTTTGCTTGCTTATTTATACTGTAAAATGTTAAAACAACAACTAAAGTATGTAGCTTCGTTATTTTCATGGATCACTTCTTTGACCTGTCCATGTAGGTAATCTTGCAGTGCATGACAGGTTGGCATGAATACTTTTGCACAAAGTATCCCATGTCTGATACATTGTTACATTTTGTACCTTTCCTTATCGTAGGTTCAKTGGGGAGATGGGATTGTCACAGTAACTGGCAAGAGCAATGAATATTATGCTAAAGCACTTGAGTCGCAAATTTGTTTGCTTTCCAGTTTGCTGCTAAAGGCTGAGTCATTCTCACTGTTATAATAAATACATATTAGATAAGTTATCACAGCAAAACTGTTTCTTGTCACTTGGAGTTGATGATAGGAGAAGTTTTGGACTCTAAAGTCAAAAACAAGAGGTTTTTTTAAGCAGTGAAAAAATTTTAGACTCAAATGATTGTATGAAATGAATRTGGTTGCTCTTCATGTGAAGTTGGTGACATCTGGTGTTTCCCCAGACTTTCCAAAAAGTGCTGCCGGTCCTCTTCTTTTTCAGCAGTGAGGTGTGAAATACTGTTTTATTGCCATCAAGTCTAACTCCTTGTGATTAAAGTGAGAATTGATGTTGCTCTARCTACTTGATCCCAAAGTTCTCCTCATTCTGAGAGAGTTTTAGTAGCAGTTTTCACACAGATATGAGCAACGGTTAGCATCAGGGTTTAATCTGTATATGTCTCAGCAAAGCCCTTTAAATTAAAACTTTTCCATTATTAGGAATATTGTTACAGGATTGGATGTGGATCTGCTTTCAGCATTGTCCATGCTCCGTGAGAGCTTGGTAGAATTTATGTGGTACATGGGACTTTTTTGTCAACGTGTTGGCTTTCAACAGAAACCAAATATCTTCCTCTTCCAGCCCAGCTTTGCTTTTGATTTCTTCCTTTTTTTTTTTTTTTTTTTTTTTTTTTAAGAAAGGAAATTACAAAACTTTATTACATTATTTGGTATCCTCAACTCACTGTTTTGATTTTTGTGGTTTTATCTTCCCGCAGCAAAACTGATAAGTTATGACTTCGCCAAATATTAAATCACATTCTTGATATGTGTAATGTTTTCATAACATGAGGCCTGTAAGGATGAATGAATGCATTATGATTATTATAGTAAAGAGGTTGAAAAGCTGAAGTGCTTAATCAGAATTAGAAGAATATTTGAATTTTGTATTTTTTGGTACCTTTCATGAAGTATGGTCACTTCCAGCTGATATGAATGAAGTTGGGCTTAATTTGTAGGTTTCTTCATAGTCACACTATATATTACAACTGGGTGAATACTATGTTCTGACTTCTGCCTGGACAGAGCTACTAAAAACTGCTGTTTCCATTACTAGAATATATATGGAAATAAAGATTTTTAAATGGTTGCTGCTATAGCAAAATTCATTTTACTTATATGTGATACGCAAATATTTTACTGATTGAACTGCAAATACTTAAAACTATTTCTCAGTTTTCACATAGCACAGTTTACCCAGCTACCTGCACTGAATGGGTTCCTCAATACTTTCAAGTAATACAAACTCTGGAAAGCTTTATGTGTAGCATATTTAAAAAGGGAGGAGGAAGTTAAAATTATTAGTATAAAGCAAAAAATTCACTTTATTGGGAAAATACATTTTATTTATTACATGAGAGGTGAAAGAGTTTGCAATGCAGAGGTCTGACTTAGAATTCTAACTTAATCAGGCTAAATCTAGACAGGAACGTTTGTTCATAAAAGTTTTTATATTTTTTCAGACAGCAGAAAGTGATTGAGATTAGCAGTATGTTTACTGTTGGTAGAAACTACCTTTTTGTTTGGTTTTTGGTTGGTTGGCTTTTTTAATTTGTGTTATGATTTCTTCAGGTAGGAGATTGTCACGGCAATACATCTGAGTACTGCAGTGGCAGTGGCTGACTTGACCTGGAGAACTTTGTTCTGATCTCTTTCAAAAAACTGAAATAATTGTTATTTCCAGCAAATGCAGAAAGATATAGGGATGTGATGTGTAACGAACCAGCCATGTTCTCTGAGAGCTAATCAAGCTAATCAGGCCATCTGGGAGCAAGGGCCAGTTTGTTTCACACACACATCCGCATGTCTGAAGACTCAGAAATCGTTTTCCAGGGGTCTTTCAAGTGAGCTGAGCAAAATGCAGCATGGGAAGTTTAATACACTACTGTACTGAGAGTCGTTTGGTGCCAGGTTATTGCAGATTACTGCTCAGTGTCTGTTTTCCATTTCTCACTTCTTGACTAAAAAGGATGTTTTTGTTGTATGTGTAGACTTGTTTCAACAAAGGTTCAAAGACCTCCGATGTACAGGACAAAACACAAGCCCAAGAATGCACTTGGAGTGATTGAGTAACATGGGCTATTGATTTTGTCTACAAGTCTCCTAAAACTAAAGTTTGACAACAGTTTTGAGAAGGAATTCTTTGCATTGGAAACACAGGGGAAAAAAAGATTAAAAGGTAGCTGTTGGAACTTGARTCTGGAAAATTTCTTATCACAAGGAGAAGCGATTAAATTACACACAAGACACTTTCCTCTCTGCTATGTCATTCAGGTGAAGGAAGTCTGAATGATTAGYCACAACATGAGAGTAGCCCTAACTTCCATGCCTTAATTAAGTGTTCCTCTCAGTGTCTTTCATGCCTTTTTTGTTGACATCTGTTTGTGTTCCAAGTCAGTTTTTAACTAGAAAGAAAACACAGCTAAAATAATTCTTCACACATTATTTCTGGTTTAATTTTTCTGTTGCTTATATATTAGTTATTTAAGAATTACTATAGTTAAAATGTAGACTTATCCCCCACACAGTGATAAAAGTAACTATTGTATTTGATTCTTTGACTCCAGGCTATGGTGGCTTGTTATCCAGGCAACGGAACAGGATATGTGCGCCATGTTGATAATCCAAATGGAGATGGAAGATGTGTTACATGTATATATTATCTAAATAAGGACTGGGATGCCAAGGTATGCAATAATTTCTTTCTAAAACTTTTTATATATATACACACACACACACACACACACACACACACTTGATACTGCACTTTTGCTGCAGGTTTTTGTTCATGTCCTTATTTCTGTGCCTTAATTGTGTCGTTACATTATGTTAACTGTGGGTATTCTTTATCTTTAGTGAGAGCAGATAGAAATTAAGCATTTATTTTCAAGGTTTTGAATGATGCCAGCAGGACCTTCTTGGCAGTAAAATTGAAGGAAAGTGGTAAATGCCCCACTATACACAAAGAGAAATTGAAGGCAGTTTCATATATTCTTAATTTAATTTTTCCTTCTATTCCTGTTGGATCTTGAGTTTACTGTTTGTGCAACTAGATTGCTTAATTGAGTGTGCTYATAAAAAGAAAGTTACTGTAATTTGGGAGCATTTTCAAATAAGCCAAGTGTTACGGTCCTTGCTACATCAGTACAGTTCAAAGCAGCACAAGCCTTGTATCATTGTAGATACCAGATGTAGAGCACGTTTATACCTCAGTTCAAGTGGCCTAAAAATTTACTACTGTTGGCTACGATAAAGTGAATTTTTAATAAGGATTTTCCTAGTAATTCAATGGGACTAGGTAGATTTGAAGAATGGAAGTAGCAAAGTGGCTGTATTTAGACCATGAAAGAATAATGCAAAGACAGCTTTGCTAATTCTTTGATTTCTCTGCCATTAATGATGGAGAAGTTTATTCTCACAGGATATGGAAAAAAACCCTTAAAACTGTTGATACTTCATCATACTTAGGAAGTTCCATGTGGAAGACCAYGTAGGAGCAGTCAGTTCTGTGAACCGTGTGCACCAGTTATGGATAAACAGATTGCAGACGAGAGTGGTTACTTTTTTTTCCCATTATAACATACTTGCATTAAACTGGTAAATCAGAAAGCTGAGTAATTCAAATGCATTCAAGCTTTCTGTTTCTGATGTGCTCTTTGACACGTGAAATTGAATCTTACAATTAGAAAATAAATTTTTTTGCTRTGATAACATCTTTGCATAYAAGTGTACTGATTGTTCTGRACATCTTAAAATGCAGYTTTGGGGCATTTTTAGTTGATTTATAGTTTCTCTCTTGGCAAAAAAATGAATACATACCAGAGTGAAGAAGTCAAGCAAATTGCATTTTTTCAATAGCTGTAAAAAATTTACTAGCTGCATATTTAATTTATGAACAAAGGTATTCATTTCCTGCAAAATCTATTTTAAATTATAAATGAATATACTACCACATATATTGTTTATCGAAAAAGAAGCTTAGACTTTTATTAGGAGAACAAATGGATCTAAATTGTAACGTTTTTGCTGATTTAGATCACAGATGCCACTGTCATTTATATGAATTCGCCTTGTTAATACTTGCACTGTTGTGACTGTTAGGACATGAAGGCCTATGGTGGCCATCTATAGTTAGATTTAACATCAATACCTTCAGTAAGAAGAAGTTAATGTGACTTAAATATAATTAACTCCCCCTATGTGTGCATTTTTGTGGACATACTTAGGTAGGTTCAACTGTTTTCAAAACCGGGAAAAGATCTAAATTGGCCATGAGTAGTAGAGATTTAAGCTTTGGTTTGAAGTTTCCTGCGGTTTCTTTATTTTAATTATGCATAAATTTGTGCCACAGTTAATGAAATAATGTCTTTAATGGAGAAAGGTGAAAYTCAGATGTGAAATAAAATGTTTCTCTCATCTATATTGGGGTGTTTTTAGCCACCTGTGTAATATCAGTCAGTTTTGTCCATTTTTTTTTGCTAATATGTAATGTAGCAAAAAAAWCCCTGAAACATCTAATGCCACAGCTTTTACTTAAACATGAATGGACATTTAATATTTGCAAGCATTTTGAAATCAGTGAAAATTGTGTGAAACTTTTGTTAAATGAAACGCATTGACAGAAAAGCCATAGATTCATGATTTATGTAGCACCTGATAAGGCTTTTGTTTCAGTTCCAAGCGTCTGAAATATTTTCAAATGTGATATTCAGTACTTTTAAATACAGTGAGACATCGTTCTCAAGCATTGTTTGAAAATATTTCATTTGTAGGTAAGTGGAGGCATCCTTCGGATATTTCCAGAAGGTAAAGCCCAATTTGCTGATATTGAACCCAAATTTGATAGACTGCTATTCTTCTGGTCTGATCGCCGCAACCCTCATGAAGTACAGCCAGCATTTGCTACAAGGTAGGAGTGATGGACTCTCTGCTGCATGCTGCCTCTCYTAGCTAGAAATCAGAAATTAGTGACACCATGATTTACGACTTGACAAAAAGGAGTTGTTTCTCCTAATGGATGATAGGGCTTCTACTGTGTTGCTGAGTTTGTASTGATGCCTGATCTCTTATTTTGGAGGAAACATCCTGAGTGGGTAGGTGGGGAGTTTCTGATCATGTGCTTGGCGGAACCGGGTGGGAGCACACAGAGCCATAAGCAGACCCCAACTTAGCCAAAGGGTGTTGTCTTCATTACTTCTCTGTAGCGGTTTACAGTCTTCTCCCTTCCCTTTGTTCTTATCACCCTACTGTATTACTGGAAGATYGACTGGGTACTTCAGTTTTATGTTCCCTCTTGTTGGGAGGAAGCTGTCAGAAAATTCTAATTTTCAAACTGAGCTGCCACATTCTAATTTGAGAATTGAGGGAATGTTGTGGAACAGAAACAACCATTGCTAGACAATTTTTTTTTTTAGTATTAGAGGTGTTATTATTCCCAGTCTGAAGCACAGGGGGAGCTTGACTTCCCTTTTGTCCCTCAGTGCAGGGCAGTGGTTAATTCTAAAAGTACCCACATTTACTGCCTCCACATGAACTGTAGTTAATGCGGGCTTCCTGTTGCCAATGTGCTAACATGTTTGGATGGCCAGAGCACTGCATATTGACTGGAGCTGAGATAAGGCAACTGTCCTTGCAAAAAGTAATTTGAAACTGCCTTCAGCGCATCCTCTTGCAGCTTTTCCAGAAGCTGTACTGCTTTCCTCCCCTTGCTTTCTGCTTCCAGAAGAGTCAGAGGGTGAAATGCCATTTACTAGAGCTCCTTAAAGTCTTTTCTCAATAGCTGGCATTTTGTATTCAAATCCTCTACGGGCAGTGGAAAACCAAGAGSTGTGTAGGAAGGAGTAATTAATTTTCTATTGTGGCAAATGTCCAAAAAAAGATTCTTCTGCTGTGTGACTCAGTGATGAACTTGACTTAGAAAAAGATGAGGTCACAGGGCAAGGTGATGTGGGCAGAGACTTTATTCTGGGCAGGAACCATAATAGCAAACTCATTAGGAAAAAAGACTGTAAACTCAGCATCAGTGTCACCCTTTCAGTGACTTTTCAGATAGTACCTACTAGTAGGAAAAAAAAMCAAAACCAACTGCTTGCTTTATGAAAACTTTCTTCTGCCAGACAATGAAATTATCATCAGATTTGGGTTATGTTTCATGTCAAGTTCTTCACTTTTTTTTTTTCTTCATTGTTCAGGAGTTCTTTTTTCTTCTATTTCCTTAGGTACGCAATAACAGTGTGGTATTTTGATGCAGATGAAAGAGCACGAGCTAAAGTAAAATATCTAACAGGTAAACTCTTCTTAATATCATTGTTATGTCTTTGTGGAAGAGTAGCTAGTCTAGCCTCATCTCCTGGGCTCACCCTCTTCACTAAAAGAGAGAGAAAAAGGCATAACTCAAAAGTCAGATTTTACAGGGAAGGTGACCCAGGAATTGAACTCCTGGGCAGTAATTTGTGAAATCCAGGTCATTGCCTGTCCTGCTCACCTGAGGCTGCTCAATCTTTTTACATGGAGGACACAGCTTCTCCCTACTCTTTTCTCCCTAGTACATGTGGAGGAGAAATACATCAGAGATTATAAGGCATTGCAGAATTGAGAGCTTTGGAAATAGTTTTGTTTGAATATAGGAATTCAATGAGTGAATACAACTTTACTTGACTAGAATTTTTATATTGGAAAAACAATAGCCTAGAATTAAAATCTGGAATCAAAGAATGGAGTTACTTCCTCAGTTTCCAATTTCAACCTATCTAGCATCTGTTTTCCTTCTCTGGCTTCTCCCCCAAGAGGAAGTTGATCTAATTTTCCTGTTCAAATTAGCATTATAAGGAGAAATTGCCTAGGACTTCTGTCATGCTTGTAATTGCCATCACAGTCTTGTGTTTGTTACAGTAGTTTAAAAATAAACCAAAATCAGGTGTACTGCAAGTGCACACATACTCGAACCCGGTTTTGTCGAGTTCTGAAATGAATTATGTTGAAGATGTGCCAGTCATTTCCCACTGAAACTTCCATTCACTGCTGTTCGATGTCTGGAGCTCCTAAAGAGCCCAGAGCTGTGTACAGTTCAGTTCAGTGTCTCTTGGTGCACTTGGTCACAGTGCATTTTGGGAGTGGCAAGAGCAGTGCAGCTCCTCCCAGGCTTTCGAAGGAAGCCCTGCAGCTCTGGCCAGGCAGGCTGTCCCACTGCTCAGTGGCACATACCCGGCAAAGCACAGTGACTTCCCAGGCAGTCAGGAATGCTGCATAACGCCCACCTGGTCTCCACAGCAAGCCTGTCTGTCTCTAAGCCAGTCTTTACGTCACAAGTGCGCAACTATGCAGCTCCTGGAACCAGCCTTGCTGCATCAGAGCTGTTTTGTTGCCTCTGCACAGCTTCCACTGCTGCCTTTTCAGAGTTAGTACAGACAAATGGTTGGGTGGGGGGCCTGAAGCCTGAAGGGAAAGTGCTTTCCTCTCTGCCTTCCTCCCTCTCCAGGGTCCCCCTAAACTGCAGGTACTTTAGGAAAGAAGTCTGGGTTGTTCAAATTTCATAGAATCACAGAATCGGTTAGCTTGAAAAAGACCCCTGAGATCATCAAGTCCAGCCTTTGGCTGAACACCAAGCTGTCAACTAGAGTATGGCACTGAGATGGTGCCACCACATTCCAATGTTTCATTACTCTTTCTGTGGAGAAATTCCTCCTCCTTCAGTATCAGTTTGCCCTGCAATTGGTTTATATTACTATATTGTTGTGTTTTAAGTTCTCATTTGCAATTAAAATTGCACTCTTTGTTCTGTATCTGCAGCAACAATTGTGCAAGATTGTTCAGTTTATTTTCTACTGACAATAACATATAAAATTATAGAATAAAATGTCAGAAAACTATTCATTTTTTGATAAGTGTCAGTCTAACTAAAGCTGCACAAAATATGTGTGAGTTTTTCTTACTTATGGTATATTATGTTTTGGTAGTAAAACTTTACTCTAGAAAGTGATGTCGACTGTTGGACTGTACATTGTTAAATGCTGAAAAACAACATTTTCTTTTTCATATTTCTGCAGGTGAAAAAGGTGTGAGGGTTGAACTTAATAAACCTTCTGACTCAGTTGGGAAAGACGTTTTATAAGCCTTTGATTTAGCAACTCCCCTTGCTATTCTCCCTGATAAATCTTGATGCTATCTATTAACTTTTGAATGTGAATAACAAGACAAAGGAAAATCAACAACAAACCAACATCTTAATATGGAAGCAAACAGTGTTTCAATGTTGCATCAAAAAGAAGGTTCTTTGACTGCTGAAGCATTGTACTATGTGATTGTGACTCCAGGCCTGTGACTGCTTATGTGAAGAAGATAAGCAATCAGTAAGAAACACCATATGCATCTGGACATAAATAAGTGCCCTACATAGAATTTGTCCATCCTTATATTTTGCCAGACTTGTCATCCAGCTGAATCCATTTCATCTCTCCCTTTTTTTATATGGTAAAAGTTTGAATTTTGGGTAATTTTTGTATGACCAGGTACAGTTTATCAAAATTGAGTCTTAAAAAAAAAAAGAAAAACTGAAAAAAAAGGAAAAAAATTACAGTATTCTCCAATATAACATGGATCTATTTTTGTAAAACTGTTCATACTGTTCTCCTCTGCCATGAAAGACCTAATTTAATGTAAGGGTTGCCAGTAACTGATAATCACTTTAATTTTCTTTACACCTTAAGTCAGAAAAGGAGCACTTTAATTACCAGCTAAAAATCTGATTGTTTTGTATCATATCTCACACTAATCTTAACTTTTAAAGATTGCTGCTGTATTGGTTTTTTTTTTGACTATGTTCTCTTGAACCTTATTAACAGAAGCAAATCAGTATCTTGCTATTAGTAATATTCAATTTGTGGTTTTCTATGTTGAATCCACATAGGGGAAGTTTCTGTCACTTTTCTTTTTTCTTTGGTTTCTTGTTTTTTTTATTTTGGAGGGGGGATGTATGGTTGTTTTTTTTATTTTTTAAGTGACTGGCACTAAGTGAACTTGACACTATTGGTTGCTATCATTGGCTTTGGGGACCTGGTAAATACCGTCAAGTTACAAGAATATACAAGGGCTTTCCTAGGCTATTAGAGGTACCCAGAACCTCCTTACTTACTTGACAGAAATTTTTGAGCTTTCTCCCTTTTCTAAAAAAATACTTGCTGCCCCCCTTTCCTTTGTATATAAGTTAATAGAATATCTAAAATCCACTTTTTTTAATTTCCTTTTTAAATGTTGGTGTCCCATACAGTGTATAAGTCGACACCTTGATCTATTATATAGTATCAAGGAAGTGGTCAGCACACTGAAGCTGAAGTGCATCACTCTGTAGGCTCCTTGTGCAATAATTCATCTTTAAATTTTCACTGTTGCTGAAGGATTTCCCCGAAAAGACACTGCCTTTTGATCAATACTGAGGTATATATTTAGTAAGAAAACTTTTGCTTTCTTTACATTGTTTTTATTTTATCAAGGAGACGGAACATCACAGAGTAAAAGTGAGATGTGCAGAAACTTTGATATTCTTATTTTTAAGAAATGGATGTTTTGGACACGGATTTTTTTTCTTCTTTCTTTTTTTATTTTTCCTGAGCTTTAAAAGCTTGAGAAAACAAAAAWGAACCTATCAAAGACAGCATTCATATTTACAGATGTTTGGGGTTGTTCACTTTACCCAYTGCAGTTTTCTATCTGTCCCTTATTTCCCTACTTAGCCAACCAAAACAATGTGAGTGTACAGAAATATTTCTGTATATATTACAACTTGTGACAATTTTAGCATCTGTATAGTTTGTATTCAATTAGAGACCTTTTCTATGGAAAGCTCAGTAATTTTTTATTAAAAACATTACTATTGTTCATGTAAAACATGAAAACGCTAATTGTTTAGTAACAAACTGACAGAAGGGGGAAAAATTCAGTATTGGTATATCATTTAGGAGAACCAACAGAAATCCCAGTTTTGTTTTTATTTCAATTTTCTTTTTTTTTTAGTAAGTTCTTCCCCTGTACAGTTCTCTTCCTCTTTCCACTTTTCTTCCCAGAAAAACAGACAGGATACCTTTACTGTAAGTGCCTCTGCCAACCTGGCCAAGGAGTGCGAATCTTCATTACTGTCTGGTCTGCAGTACATTTAAGCTACCAATGAAACAAGCAAAAAAGACACCTCTTCTACTTGATCTTCATTAGTACTTAAAAGAAGTACTACTTAATAAACGTTTGGTTTTGTTTTGTTTTAGAAATGTAAGCATAAGCCTTTAAACTTATTTCAGTCCCTCTGTAATTCAAACTGCTGCAGTTAAACAGCGTATCAGATTCTAATCACACTGTAGGTTTGTGCTTGCCAGACAGGTTTTAAAAGCTTAATTTTTCACTCCATGTAAGTCATTACAACAGGGTCAACAAATCAGGTCAGCCATTTCTTCCATGTCCTTTAGAAACTGTTCATTTCATGTCGGTTGAATATTCAGTCTTGAGCGTCACCAAGCAGGTCCTTGTTTTAAAACTATTTTTTAAACTGTCTTATGATCTGTATGTGTCTAGTCCTGGTTAAAAATAAAGCTTCATAATGCTATTTTTATTCATGATGTTAGCTGGCTGTGAAATATGAGACCTTTATCTATAGCAGGCAAAGAAATTCAGGATTCATTTACAGGTTGCCTATAAAGTTGTGTAATTTCAAAAGCAGTGTTCATTATGAAAGAGCTCTCAAGTTGCTTGTAAAGCTAATCTAATTAAAAAAGACGATGTATAAAGGTTCTTGAAAACTATGTGTTTTTTTGCAATCTTTGTAACTTTTAAAACTACTCTGGAGCACCAAATTTATAAATGTCCTCGATAAAGAGGGTATGTGGAATTTTGGTTGTTCTCTTGTGGGTGTTTTGTTGGGATTTTTGTTTGGATTTATTTTTTTTATTGTTCTGTTTTTGTTGGGTTTGCAGGGGGCAGGTTGTTGGTGGGTTTTTTTGGTTTTTGTTTTTTTTGGTTTTTGGTGGGTTTTTTTCTGTTTTTGTTTGTGTTTTGGGTTTCAGGGATGGGGTGGGGTTTTGTTTTTATTTAGTCAAAGCTGCTTCTGCTCTGGAGAAGGATCTGGGGCTTTTTTCCTTAGACTACCTACAGTTACCTGGACGTGGTAGCAATTTTCCTAATGATTTCCTCCCTTGAAAATAGGACCATATTTATGCTTTCTGAAGAGTGAAAATGATGKGGAGTCGGCTCTAGTTTTTCACCACTTTGTACAGCTGTATGAGAAGCAAAATGAAAGTCCCATTCAGACAGGATTTGTAAGGTTTAATGGGATCGCCTCAATTTCACATGGCTCCCAGTGAATTATGTGTCCTTGAGAGATGACAGAAGAATGGTAATGCACAGGTGCAGACCTGTATGAGGTACCACACAATATTCCTCCACTTTTGATGAGCTTTGTAATGACTGTATGGTAATCAAGGAAATATTTTTCTGGGTGTTCTCCTGCCATTGCTGTGGCTTTTGTGAAGCCCCCTGCATGTGCTTRTCTGTCTTCTGTTAGTTCAGGAAGAGTTACCTRGATCTGCAGATGAGTCTCCAGCATYAGTGCACCTTTCATGGCACTTGGATGCCAGTTGTGCTCAGTTCTGCTCAAAGGTGATGGTTCTTGGCATTTTTTTAGGTTGAAACCCAAACATAGCAGCATAGAGCTGATGGCAAAGTGCTTTTTTCCATGTTAAGTGCTGTTTAACTTCTGACAAGTTCTATTGAAAGTACCTCTTCCCCATCCTTGTTTTACATTGAGCAAAGACAAAGCCTTTCTTGCAACTATCCTGGGTAGACGTGGTTTCGGTTTTGTTGGGKTTTTTTAAATTATCATATTGTTGAGCACAATATGCAGGGGGATTGTTTTGGTTAGTAAAGTCAAACACTGTTCTAGGGAAAATGAAGTGTTTCTCTTGGGTGTTTCTCTGAAAAGACACTTGCARACCTGACAGCCTGCATCATGTGCAAAACAGCTGGCTGTGCTGACCACTTCAAGGTCAGGAGTGGAAAGGTCAYATTTCCATTGTACTGGTAAGTATGGCCAGACTGAAAAGTACCATTTCTGTGCATGTTGCWTGTTTTGAAAAAGAGGGGAAAATGCCAAGTCACAACAGCAAGCTCAAAGTGTCAAAACTCCAGGAGTCTAGCATGTACTTTGCCTGCAGGAATGCAGATAACTGCATGCTCTTGCAAATACCTGGTGGGAATTTATGAGTACCGAGCAGCAAAGACTTTAAAGAAGTTCATGGGTCTCAGCTGGGTTTGAATATCACCGGCTTTTTTGGGGGAATGGGGGTGGAAGCATGGATGTCTAGATCTCCCATTGTCAGCTTTTATTTCTTTTTTTCAGATGTAAAGCTTGAACATAAGTAATTGCCGCACATATCCTGAAGTCTGTTTGTACAGGAGCTGTGTTCACTCAAACATCTGTTGTTTTATTGCTCGACCCTATCTGTTGGGGCTGGATTGCAGCTGACAGAAGCAGGTTTCAGGGTCCTCTCTGCTACCAGACAAATCCAGTTCCAGAGAATTTGCTCTGTTGAATTTTACTATCACCTTACTGAGTTTCATCGAGCTTTTTCCACTGGCTTTGAAGCTGAGTGAATATACATCATGTTTACCCCTTTCCTGAAATATGGAAAAAACCCAAATTCATAGCTCCCAAATGAGTTGGCTCTAAAAGTGGAAGGGACAGATGAGCTGTAAATTGCCAACCTTTTTGGGATAGRCTCAAGTCCTTAACAGGACAGGGAGGAAGTTATGAGTTGAATAGAAATGGTGAAGTAGGATGGGAAGAGACTGGCACATGAGACCAACATAAAACATGTAGGCTGAGTATGAAGAATATGGGATATGCCAACTCAAAATATGTTGTAGGGGTCTGCTTTGGGAGGAAGATGAAGTATGGGAAGAAAGGATGCACMATGTGTTTGTCTCAGGAAAGAGATGTTCATGCATCCCATCTATACTTTTCTTCATCAATGTGTGTTGCTAAAGAGCTTTATCTCTGAAGATGAGAAGTTTGTAACTGTACTTGAACTCAGCTTCCTTGTCTGTATTCCAATAGTAAGTTACTGGACTTTCCCCTTATTAAACATGCAGCTTGGGATTAAACTCCTGTTGGTAATAGTTTKTGGGGTCTTCTGGAGCATTTACGAGAACTACCTTTGTGTATAATGTGGCCATAAATGCTGGCAGAGGTGACTGRCTAATTTAGCCTCTAAGCCCAGTAGCAGCCTCTTCACATGGTTAAAAGATTGCAGGGCCTGCCTCACATCAGAGTGGGAGGGATGTAAAACAGAGATGGGCTTACAACATGCCATGATCACACACAGGCAAGCTGTGATACAAGGCATGATGCTCCAGGGCAGTGTCTGAACTGAAACCCATTATTTCTTTACAATACTGTTGGAGACGAGGAGTAAAATTTCACCTCTGAATATTCACTGTGATCCTCATGAGCCTATGTGTCTGTGTGGTTTGCCAGGGTGGAACCAGTTCCTCTCCTGGACTTGTTTCAAGGGCTGATGTGGTTCTATTTTATTTTTGCTTTTAAATAAAAGATGAAGCCAGCATAAATAAAATGTAGAGATTTGACTCCTACTCACAAATGAAAAGCCTGCTAYCTGAATATTATATTGGGTTGTGAGCTGGTATTTCACTACTTAAAGAAAGCATGGGTCAACCAAAAAGCCATCAAAAAAAAMCCAATCAAAACTATCTGAAGGCAAGTCACTGGTTTTAAATGTGTTTTGCTTACATTACTGCATCTGAACAAGCTTTCTAAATCTATTAGTAAAGATTGCATTATAGCAGAAGCATAGTGGCAGCTCTAAGACACAGAAGGAAATTAGAATTTTGGAGCTGGATTAATTGCTGTTGCAATCCTGAGAACTTTTTTTCATGCAGTAAGATAGGAGTGAAAGTGTCCAAAAAAATCCCAAACAGCCACTACAGCAACAAACTAAATGTCACCGCCTCTAGGTCTGAAAAGTGCAGTCTTGGTGAGGGTTGCACCTTGAATTACTGGACCCAAAGATACTTCAGACAAACTGTTTTTATAGGAGCACTTGGGAACATCCTTGGACATCAAGGAGAATATATTCCTTCAGGAAAAACGTGATTGTGGACACCACTAAYGTTTGCCTAAGAGCCATGGATAATAGCAGTCTGTTTAAAAAAAAAAAAACCAACACGTTTAAAATAGCAAGTTAGGAAATGACTGTAGCTGAGAGTTTCTGCAACTTCACAACCATGCAGCATTATGCAATGAGGTGAGGAGGGAGGGCACGTACCTTACCATAAACCCAAGGCTTATGCAAATCCATGAGGGCAGGCAGGGGGCAGGGAGCCACCTGTGGTCAGGCTGTGACAGACACCAGGAGCAGGATGCAGAAATGCTTCAAGTGCAGAAGTGCTTCAATGTTCCTGCTGTGTCTCAGCCAGGACAAGGCCTCTTCTTAAAGCAGAAAAATATGTTCTTTGAGTCCCAGAGGTGACACAGACACACTGCTATTACAGGGGGAGGATGCTGTGTCACACAAAAATCCACTGGGGCAGGGATGGAGGAGTGGGGAAAGTAGGGGAAAAAAATCAATACTAAGGGCTGGGATCAAGCCATCCTGTAACAACTCCTAGCCGAGTGAGGGTGCTTGCCCAACAGCAGAAGCCTCCCATCCCTCTCTTCCTGCGGGGTGTGCATGGACTGACTGCAACCCCTTCGTGGTTCAGTGCCTGCACAGCTGAGGGTGCAGGGCATTGGTGTAGGGTGGRAGTGCGCTGCTGCAGAGTTGGCTTGGAGAAGATTCACATTTCTGGGACCTGCACAGGGATTGAAGAGAGGTGGCGTTAAGGCAACAACTTTTCAATGTTTTCCTCCAAACTCAGGGCTTCTCATTCCTTCAGGGGATGCTTGTGTCTGATACTTGTGTCCATAACATCTCAACAATCARCTCCAAAGTTCATGGCATTGCTGACCACATTGGATGTGCATCTGCTTTGGCAAAATTGTATTTCATGCCCATGCATAAGCCCAAATGTTAGCAACTAGACATCTTGGCAGAGTTGTTTTAACTCTGCCAAATTGCCTGGGAAATGTTGCCTGATAGCTTGAATAGACTTTCAGAGTTTTGCAGTGCCTGAAATACCTCCTATTCCTGCTCATGGGATGCTYTTCTACCATTCTAAGTCTCTTCTAGGTACATCAAAGTTAATTAAGTCTGAGTTTTAATTCATGCTGTCTGCAGGGCTGATAATCCTTCCCACCCGGTGTGCCTTGGCAAGGATTCAGCAGTTGGGTTTGGCAGGGCAGAGCTTCCTTGTACCTGTCCTTGTGTCATGGCATGTGCCCAGCTCCTGCCTGAAGTCCCCCAGTCTCTGATGCATGTGACAGGAGACTTATCCCTCCTGCCCAYGATCTGGATGGTGCAGTGCTGAGAGATGCCCATGCCCAGCCTTGCAGGGAGAGGAAGAAATGTGCAGCTGGAAATCAGCTGATGGTCAGAGATGGTGTGAGCTCTGCCAGGGCAGGGGCGAGCAGGGGGACTTTAGTTGCCTTCAGCTGTAATTTTAATCTGACCTGAAGTGCTACTGGGATTGTTAGGCAGAAACCCGGGGCTATGGAGGTGGGAAGAGCCTCCTGCACGTGCTCTGGTCCAGCTCCCCTACCCTTGATCAAGGTCACCCAGATCTGGCTGCCCAGGATCATGTCCAGTTGGGATTTTCGTGTCTTCAAGAATGGAGACTCCACAACTTCTGCAGGCAACCTGTACCCACCTTCAGCTGCCCTTCCTATAATAAAGTTTTTTCTCTTGTTTAAATTAAATTTCCAATGTAGGTACTGCTAAGTATAAATCAAAGGAACAACCCAAAGGATTCTTGGCAGCGTATCCTGGAGAAGAAAGCAGATTTAAGTTCCTTACTTGCAGCCATACTCCACCCGGTACTGGTTCCATCCTCTCTGGAGCCCTTGGGTGTTGATTTATCCTCAGGATGACTCTTCCCTTTGGCCGTGTTTCTGTTTGCCATCTGCCAGGACAGCCCAGATCTGTGCCACGTCCTTCCACAGCCACGTTGCCTGGCGCAGCCTGTGCCCAGCTGTGCAGTCCTGTCACACAGCAGGGAGTTCTTTTTGCTGCTGGTGCTGCAGGGAGGCTGTKTCCCACCAGGCAAGCACTGGCATCTGCAGGAGGGCACCAGCCAAGTGARTCACTGGCACTGCTCTTCAGCTTTGTGCCTGCACCCAGACACAACCCACACCTTCCTGGTGAATCAAAAACCAGTTACAGGTCGGTGGCAGCACACCCACAGAGTGGATCTTTTGGAGAAGAAAGTGGGTCATTACTGGGATGCTTCTGGGAAGAGACCAGTATCAGTGGGAAGGAAAGGCAGGGGAGCAAAGCAGGGGGGAGAAAGAGAGGGAAAGAGCAGAGAGGCCCTGTGGCTGTCCCTGCCATTGGCAAATTGCTTAATGAAGTCACGAGAATAATTAAACCCCCCCAACTAAACCAGGTTCCAATAGCTCAGTTCCTGTACCAGACCTGCACTGAGCCCTAGCCCACATCTTGCYCCAGACTTTTTATGCCACTAATGACAGAACTCTGAAGAGAAGGTACTTGCAGTAAACACAAAATCTGTGATCCAGAGACTGACATCAATTAATGAAAATAATCACTGCTTTAAAATTAGGCAGTGATGGAGGCAAATACTTGACTTGTTGGGTTTTGCCCCTTCAAACATCCTTTGTTGTGCAGTTTAGGAAACGTAATATCAGAAACTTATTAGGGAAAAAAGGAGTGAAATTATGTGAATGACAAAGGATGGATGGAACAAAGACAGGGTGAGCTATCCAGGCCTGTTTTAACCTTTAACCTTTCTAAGCTGCTGCACCTGCTTAGAAATTTAATCTAGTCTTAAAGCAACCTGGCCTGGCTGAAGCTAAAAGGAACAGAGGAATTAAGGCCATGGCCACGGTCCATTATAATACACCTGTAGTACRCCACCCTTCCCTGGGCTTGTCACACCCCTCCGGCTCCCTGGCTTAGCCAAGGCACAGGAGTTTTGTGTTTTATAAACYCCTCTGACTTCCTAAAACTCTGTTCTGCATCTCTTGCAGAGCTGGGTTGATGGCAAATGGTGACAGAAAATAAACTTTGTCACTGCTATGGATGCAAGCAGTGTGGTATCTGAAACCCTCAAAAGGATGCCTTGGGGTTACTCCTGAGCCCTGAACTAGAAAAAGCAGCTACTCTCTCATCTTCAAAGTCCTTCTTGCAGCAAAGCTAAAAGAATCACTCACAGAACACCTACTTAGTTGTAAATTGACTTCTCAGCCCCCAGTTAGATGCAGTAGTTCTCCCCACCACCACCATTCCTCCTCTTTTAATTTGTCTGTGGTCCAGTCAGGGTTGCTCCAGGTCCACGTTTCGCCTGGAGTGCAGTGTAGGTGAAATAGGAGCTTGACAATCCTGCACTTTGTTTTCTCCCGGCACAGGTTGGAGAGGAAGAAATAAGAACTCCTTTCGTGCAAGGAGTGCCCCCTAAYGGCCTAGTGAAGAATCCCAAAACCCCACAGAGCCTGGGGTCTTGGCCTTTATTCCCCATACACACGAGTATGTGAAATCACATGCCCGTATTTTCACTTAGATTGAAATGCAAGGCTCTTTCATGGCCTGTCTGCCCATGAACCGCACTTCAAGGCCAATTTTACGCAGAGTCTTTGTATATGTACAATGTAAAATACATGTATATGTACAAATGTAAAATACATTTGTATTTTAAAAAATAGTTTCTTCAAGCCCAAGGCTTCGAGACAGCTGTAGTAACCCAGATATGAGTAAGAACTTGGGTATTCCAATTTGGARTGTAAAATTGATGAATGCTGCCTATCTGCCAAGGAGCAGCTGCTGCAAACCAGYGGTTTCACTGCTGCCTTCACCATGTCAGGCAGCAACAATCGTGCTCGTAGGGGGATGTAGGTCAGGTACAAGCTCAGGAGGACACCCAGTGCAGCTTTTTAGTGGCCTTTCAATTTTAGTTGACAAAATTCAACTAAATGTGCAGACATGGTGTTCTAGGATGACCAGGTCCAACAGTGGTGAAGCAAATTGCTGTGGTGGCAGTTCCTGTGCATCATCCCACCAATAACATGGATTGCTCCAACCACTTGGAAGACATGTCCATCTGGCTTTTTCCTCAGAAATTTGCTGTTGATTCCTTCTTGCTGTTACCCTTCAGTGAAGTGTATCCTCCTTTACCAGAAGAGATGCTGTGTGTATCAAAAAGTGAGGGAACTGAGGGGCTCCAGAAGAAGAAAGGAGGAAGAAAACCTGAAGAAGAAGAAAACCCTCACAAGCCATTTAGTCTATTGCACATGCTCCTGCTGCACCAAGGGAAGTTTGAATAGCTACTTTGCATCTCAGGAATTTCCTACTTGTCCAGTCCTACTTGTGACTAAGCCCTCTTTAGCCTTGGATTTTGCACTAGATTATTACCTTGTGGCCCCTCCTTATGCTGGTCCAGAGGCAGGTCCCATACAGCCTGTTCYAAAGGAACCATTTTTCTCTGGCTGCTCTCTTGGGAATTGTTCCTAGAAAGGGGGCTCAGGTGATGGGTTCCTGATCACACACCCTGAGCAGCAGGGCCTGCCCCCACCTTAGACGTAAATAGCCTCCTCATCAGCTTATGCACAGGCATTAGGGTTGAACTTGCTGTGAGAATATGCTTCCCATGTGACCCAGATATCCCAGCTGAAAACAAATAGTGGTTGGACTACTGGAAATGCTAAAGGAGGGATGAATACACATTATTGTTTTTAAAACAGGTTATAAAGCAGACTAAGCAGACTAATTAGCAGATTAATTCAATTGTATATCTTCTTGCAAGATACTAACACATCAGTAGTCCTGAAAAAATTCTTCCTGCTGCTTCATTGGAACTCAAGTATTATGAAAACTTCCTAGATAACATTTTCATTAACCAAAAATTACTTAATAATATTTGACCTTCAAGAATTCTTGCCTGATAACCAGTTTCAAGGCAAGTAAAAAGCAGTCTCCTATCACAATAATGAAAGAGCCAAGTGACCCCCACTTGGCTAGTTTTAACTTCCGGAACTCCTGTCTGAATCATTTGGAGCAATTCTAACGGGACACCACAAGATGAGACCGTTTTTTCCTTYAGTTTGCAGAACCTCCTGTTGACAAACAGCACACACATGCTTGACCCCCTTCCATAGCGCTTTGCCTCAGAAATCAAGTCTATGAACTTGTTTCTCAGATTTCCAGCCAGGCAACTTACTCTGCACTTCAGTGAAGCGTGTTTGTTCAAGGCTCACTMACAGCCTGTGTTGTTCCAGGCAGTATCTAAACTCACTCAAGGACAAAGTCAACTGATAGAGAAGATGAAATTTCTCACCTTTGACCAAATTTGGCAGCATATTTTATAAACATACTGGTAGTCATTGTTATCATTGTGGGTAGGACATTGTATTCAAGTACAACATTTTACAGAAACAGCATTCATAGTAACATACCCAAAATGAAGGTGGCCATGACCGATTAATAACAGCCTGTAATAAGCAGCAGCTGCAGAGTCTTCCTCTCTGGATAAAAGAGATCTTGGCAGTGGAATACTTCCTTGTAAAAACATATGACAGAGGTGCTGTTTTTCCATAGCTGATCCAGAATTGCTCAATTGTTTGGACAAAGATCTATTTTAGGACATTTGTATATAAGGGACAGACTTGCCTACAGCTTAAGCCCCACCCCCCTGCAACAGGCTACACTATTCCACTAAATTCCTCACTTGTTTTCTGCTTGTTGTTAAAATGAACAATTTGGAAGTAAAAGAAGACGTTAGGAAAAATCCCCACATGTAACAATACCCACAATGCTTCTCCTTTACTCCCTTCTGTTACAATAGGAAAGACAAATGAGGACACTGCACAGAACAATTGTAATGGAAAATATCTCTCAAAAATGCTTCACGATGTGAGAGACCCTTTGTGGTGCAAATGTCATCCTCATCTTAAAAACATACAATAGTAAAAATATTTCTTGATAGTCCTGTCCCTGAAAATGTCAAGTATCATTGGCAATACTGATAGATGCAGMTTTAAGAAGGAAGTATGGAAAATTAACACGGCAAAGGAAGTTTTAGCATCAGTATTTGTAAAATTTTTCACAGTAGTGCAGCAATAGTGAAACTGTTTTTAAAACAGGATGGAGAAAGCAGAAGATGATGCCATCTGTATTCCCCAGCACCTGTTTCTACAGGCAAATTTAAGAAGGAAAAGTGTTAATACAGAAAGGCTCAATTAAACCAGACTCTTACCAAATATATAGGTGAACCCACTGGTAACACAAAAYGGCCAAGCTTAATGGAATTTCAAACTTTATTTTAAGTATTTTAAATTTATTTTAAGTATGCAAGAACAAAGTGATTTACATTAAACTTCTTTAGTGTCAACATTTTTTAAAAAATCACAGCATTTAAAATGAGTTAAGAGAGCAGCAGTAATATGGTAAACATGTACGAACCCGGCTGATACAGCCATTTAAAATTATAGTAACAAGATATAAAACGATTTGGTTTAAAAACTATTTATACAGAACAATTTTTATGCTTAAGCAAATATATTTAAGATCAGTAAAACTGATTAACCCATGAAGTACCTCAGTGCAGCAAGCGAACATTTCAGGAAGCTCATATAGAAGACACATGGGCCTGGWATTCACAATTGTTGGTGGCACAATGGCTTTGGTACTGACTGGCCTGCTAACCACCMAGCTGGCGGGCTTCCCAAAGAAGCAAAATAAAGACTGCCAGGTAATGTCACTTTAATCCTAATTTGTCCTGTATAGCACCGGAGCTTTAACTGGGAAATCATGGAAGCTTTCATGATATGTCCAGGAACAGCCTTTGCCAGTATTCCTAGCAGCGTACCACACAACTTTTACTAACTAGTGGAGGATATGGACGTCAGTTACAGCTTTCTGTTGTTTTATGCAAGACAAGAATCAAGATGTTCATTTATTTCAGATTCCAAAACTTCAGTCTCACAGACAGGACAAGGGACTTTTCCATTCTGCCTCACAGGATTGCTAGGACTTGCAGAGGACTGTGTAAATTCAGCTTTGGTTTTTGTAGTTGTAGTGACATCAGTACCACCCTTTCTGATGAAATAATTTTCAAAGGCAGTTTTGTCTTCCATTTTTGGCCATCGCTGCAGTGTATTAGCACATTCTAAGCTTTTTTTCTCAGATGCACCCTGAGCTGTTTGGGTCTGCTCCAAACGCAYTTGTTTTGGTGTCCAGTTAGGAGATGGCACAGCCCTCTTGTCAGCTGGTGAGCCTTGGCTTGATGTTTCTCCAGCAACACGAGCCATCCTAGCAGGCAATCCACAGTCRTTCTCGTAATCTTCAGTATCAGAAGCAGAGGATTTTGGAAACTGACGCTTTAAGGCCAAGTTGATCTTCTCATGGGCACCATCAGTATGAAGTGGAAAGATGGAACTATGGGGAAGTTTTTCCCGTTTTGTYTCATTTTTAGGGATTGACATTGTCCTTACTGCTGAATGATGCTGTGAGCCATGTGCTTCACTGTTTCCAATGGTACTGCTGGCATTTGTGTTTTTTTCTGAAAGTACCCTGTCTCCTCCTCCAAGCCGATATCCTATTCCACTAAATGGCATCAGGTCTTGCATACCATGTGTTTGTGTCTTGCCTGAAAAATCAGATTAAAAAATAAGTTAATAACTTTTCCATTAAAAAATCAAGGGCTTAGTATTTGAGGTACTTCACACAAAAACTATCAGCTGCTTGAAAATAGTGCATCAAACTACACTTCTTGCAGACAATTTAGTCGAGGAGCAGCCTAGAAATTTATCAAACAGACCCTGTTCTTTGGCTACATAACAGTAAAATCTAAACAAAGCTTATATAGTGTTTGATGCATACTCATTCAAGAAAATGTTTGCACAAAAACCAGTTTGGGAAAGAAAAAGATTTCATAAAATACCTTTGTTACTTGACTTTAAATGTGGAAGTTTTGCTGGCTGAGTTTTCTGCTTGGACTTCTGTGAGAATTTCTCTGGCTCCTTGATTTTTGTGAATGTGCCCCCACATGTCCTTTGATGTTCATCCCACCAAAAGTCTTGTGCAGAGGGTGCTCTGTTCATCGAGCGCTTCACATATCCAAAGTAGGGCGCTCTGTTCTGGCAGGGGCCATTGCATCGCCACCAGTGCTGGCGGTACAAATTTACCTCATCATAAAAATTGTGATAGATCTAAGTTAAAAAAAAACAAACAAAACAAGCAGTCATTCAGGTAGTTTCAAACTCTATATCAACAGCTCTATAGTATTTTTTAAAAAATCTCTTTCCATTCAATTCCTTTCACTACTGCTGCGATTTTTATATTACCTGTTAAAAGAGCTGGGCCTGAATAAAATTTGATCAACATTTTGCTACCAYTAAAACAAAGTTWAAAAAAAAAAAAAAGATAGGATGTGTACAAATATGTCCTAGTTATCTTGTTTGAGCTGCRATAAAATCACTTTGGAAATCTATCTACAATCCCATCTAGAAGACAAACTGTTTAGAATGTATCGCGAACAATACCAGTATTGTATTCTTCTTTCAGCTATTACCTTCACTGATCTTATTAAACACGTTATTTTGAAATAYTGACATAAATATCATCACCCTCTATGGACATAAATCTTGACTGCTCTTTCCCAAATTCTGCTCTAAATGTAGAGCTATTCTGTCCCTGCTAGCATTAAGCTGCTTCCAGTTTACCGCAAAAGCTTAAAGAAAAACTCTTACATAAAATATACCTGATCATTATATGACTAACAACTTGTCACATCTTCCTCAACCTGTTCCCACCACCATCCCCAACAAAATAACTATGGAACTGGCACACATTTAGATGCAAATTTGTAATGGTACCAGCTGTAGAGTGTCTAACATGGACATTACTCACACTGCACCAGACAACTTAAACACCAGATTAGAAGAAAGCTCTAGTAAATCAGGTGAAGAGGATTTTTCTTACTGTGACATTGGCTCCAGTCAAGACATTAATRCGATGCATGTGCTTGCAGAATTCCGGTCCATGAGACTGACGATCTTTGAAGTTATGAGTAACAAAGAGCAGGGCATGGATCATTTCRTGCAACAGCGTCTGAAATGATGTAATCATTAGATGTTTACAGAAAAGCATTGTATTTTCAGTTTCATAATTAAGCTGTAAGTATTTTACTCCTCTACATTGATTGCTGATCTTATTTTTGATTATTTGCATTTTCAGTCTGGGCCTGAACATAGTACTTAGATTTATCAAACCAAATTAACCCTATTCCCATACCACTAAAACATACTGGAGAATATCACTACAATAAGCAGTATTCTAAAAAGTAAAAATAATCCTCAAACTTAAGTCACATCTTTAAGGAGACCATCCCCTATACAACCCCAAAAAAGAGCCACTTTTGAGCAAGCTGAAACTTTACAGCATTTCTGTTCTTAGGCAAATCTAAASGTTCAGCCAGCTCAAAGCAGGAGCTCTGGCAGAGGCACAAGAAGCAACACAAAGTCACTTCAAGTCATATCCTATATCCTTATTTTCTGCTGTTGGCCCTTTTAAAACTACAGTCCATGATGACTTTAGACTCTGACTTGGGAGTTGCCCACTTAGAAACATAAAACTAAAGATTACTGTGATACTGCTACACAAGCCACACAAACATAACAGTAAAGCCACCAGKATTTTATGATCTATAAGTTATTGCATATGAGAATCCCACCATGAAATCTAAAATATCTGTGTGGAGCAGAGGAAGCACAATACACTTCATGAGCAAATTCATGAGSAGTGTTCAAATACCTCCACAAGATCCTTCCTGGGCCTTAACTTTAGAAGCGGCTCACTGAGACGAATGGAACACAAACCACTTCTTTCATGATATGAACAGACACCAGCAGAGCTGAAAACAAAACAAAAAAAAAATTACGAAAATCTGTTTGTTTCTGTAGCACATGAAGAAAATTGAGAATTTAAGTTAAAATGCCATCCCCTGTAAACACACACTAGGTCATTCAGAACACAAAAAAAAAATCACTTTGAGTAATTACTTGAAAAAGTCAGCATCATTAAGCAAGGGGAAAACAAAATCCACATGTTCCTTAGAGYACAAAAACCTGTTTTGGAGGCAGAAGACTGTTTCCTTAAGAACCTGTGATGGTGTGAAATACATTAAATTGAGGCTGGAGACTTACAGCAGCAAACACTGAAAACTGCTGGTGCCTTTAATTTCACTCCCCACCCTCCCTCAACTTTTGACTCATATAGAACCTTCACATACCTTCACTTCAGTGCACTAATCCAGCAAAACCCACTTTTTGTGCATGTGTGTGAGTTAGTCCTCTACCACTGCAATATCCAACTATTTTCAAACGTCTAAAGAATATTGCAACCAGCAGAAGATAAGAGGGGCAGGACTCCAGCCACTGGCAATTGTATCYGCTGCAGAACTGCAGACTACACTTCTAAGATTCCTGGTTTTGTTTAACCTCAAATTTCTTCTATATCCCCCTTTCTAGTACATTCTAAGTTTTGCTAATATACTACTATTGGCTCATATTTGCCTTTCTGCAACAAAACTATCATAAAAACTGAGAACCAGAGCAGCAACACAAGTACATGAGGTTTACACACACACCATCTAAGACCAATTTCTTCCATGTTAACATCGCTATGCCTGCACCCCGGGAAAAGCCAGRGACGACAGATGAAACGCAAAGGAGATAACGACAGCGATCAACCTCTGTCCCGGTGTACGGGCTCTGCCAGAGATGCGGGACATTCAAGTATCCGGGAAGAGAAGCCATGGCACCAGCACTGCGCTAGCGGGGCACAAGCGGCAGCTCTTCCCCGCCTCCCCGACACTCGGAACCGCATACCAAGGCTGGCTGCGGCTCCACGGGTGACAGCGCCTTCCCACCGCCCCGGCACCGGCRGAAACACAAGGATCAGCCTCCCAGCCGCCTTCCCGGCCCTGGCGACCGCCCCCCATACAATCCCCAGCCCCCGGGAGAGGGGACGGGGCAGCCCCGGGAGCCGAGCCGGCGCTGTGCCACGCAGCCCCTCGGTGCCGCACCTGGTCATGCGGGGGCTCCAGGACACCGTGACAGCCTCCAGCTTCCCCCAGAAGAGCGTTTGGTTGAACTGCACGAACAGGGCGTGCACGTCGGGGCTGGGGTCCAGCAGCTCCCAGGCCTCGTCCACTACCGACAGCGGGCGGAGGGACGAGCGATACGGCGAGACATCCGGGCGCTTTGCTGCTGCCGCCGGCGCCTCTGCCGCTGCTTTGTCCTGCTCTTCCCACTCCTCCTGCAGCCTGAGCGCCAACAAGAAATCCTCATCCTCCATCCCGAGCGCCGCTCCCGTCCTGCGTCAGTGCCACCCCCGGCATCCACTGGCGCCGCGGCGCACGCGCAGCAGCGATCCGCGGGTTGCTGTGTCCTTCCGGGCTGCGCGCGCGCCCTGCCCCGCCCCTCGCGTCGCCGGCGCGTCACCGCGGGCATTGGCTCCCGCCGCCCGAGCCGCGGGGCGCAGGCGCGGTGTCCCCGGCGGCGGCGGGGCGATACTGGGCGGCGGCAGAGGCTGCGCCGCGGCCATGGCGCTGTCGCTGGGCGAAGGCGGCGGCGGGAGCCGGCTGCGGCGGCAGCTGGAGTCGGGAGGCTTCGCGGCGGGGGAGTACGTGAAGCAGTTGTCGCAGCAGTCAGATGGGGACCGGGACCTGCAGGAGCACCGGCAGCGCATCCAAGCGCTGAGTGAGGAGACGGCGCAGAGCCTGAAGCGCAACGTCTACCAAAACTACCGGCAGTTCATCGAGACGGCGCGGGAGATAAGCTACCTGGAGAGCGAGATGTACCAGCTCAGCCACATCCTCACCGAGCAGAAGGGCATCATGGAGGCCGTCACCCAGGCCCTCCTCCTCCAGGCCGATCGCGACGACCCCGCGCTGGGCGYCCGCCGCGCCGCCGCCGCCGACCCCTTCCTCCCGCTGTCGGCCAAAGATGCGGCGGCCAACGAGGAGGGGCGGCAGCGCACGCTCACCACCCTCCTGGAGAAGGTGGAGGGCTGCCGCGACCTCCTGCCCGAGAGCCCTGGCAAGTACCTGGTGTACAACGGCGACCTGGTGGAGTACGATGCCGACCACATGGCGCAGATCCAGCGGGTGCACGCCTTCCTCATGAATGACTGCCTGCTCGTGGCCACCGCCCTGCCCAACCGCCGCGGCGCCTACCGCTACGATGCCCTGTACCCCCTCGACGGGCTGGCCGTGGTCAACGTCAAGGACAACCCGCCTATGAAGGACATGTTCAAGCTGCTCATGTTCCCCGAGAGCCGCATCTTCCAGGCTGAGAACGCCAAGATCAAGAAGGAGTGGCTGGAGGTGTTGGAGGAGACSAAGCGCAACCGTGTCCTCAGCGAGAAGCGCCGCCTGGAGCAGGAGGCCCTGCCCCGGCCCGCCCCAATGCCCCCCGAATCCACCAACCCCTTCGACGAGGATGAGGACGAGGAGGAGGAGGACGAGCCCTCTGCGGAGGAGGAGGTTGTTGACCTCTCGCTTGAGTGGATCCAGGAGCTGCCTGAGGACCTGGACGTCTGCATCGCGCAGCGGGACTTCGAAGGGGCGGTGGACCTGTTGGATAAACTCAACGARTACCTGGCGGACAAGCCAGTGAGCCAGCCCGTGAAGGAGCTGCGGGCCAAGGTGGATGAGCGCGTCCGGCAGCTCACCGATGTTCTGGTGTTTGAGCTGTCCCCAGACCGCTCGCTGCGAGGAGGGCCGCGGGCCACCCGCCGAGCCGTGTCCCAGCTCATTCGCCTGGGCCAGTCCACCAAGGCTTGCGAGCTCTTCCTGAAGAACCGGGCAGCCGCGGTGCAGACGGCCATCCGCCAGCTGCGCATCGAGGGCGCCACGCTGCTCTACATCCACAAACTCTGCCATGTCTTCTTCACCAGCCTTCTRGAGACGGCCAGGGAGTTTGAGACTGACTTCGCCGGCAACAATGGGTGCTACTCCGCCTTTGTTGTGTGGGCCCGCTCGTCCATGAGGATGTTCGTTGATGCCTTCAGTAAGCAAGTATTTGATAGTAAAGAGAGTCTGTCAACTGCGGCAGAATGTGTCAAGGTAAGAGGATCCAGAGAAGGTACTGGSACACAATAGCCAAAACAAAAGCTTCAAAGCGTTAAATTCAGTTTTCTATCCATGGTTTAGTTATTGACTCTTGTGCAGGTCTCCAGAGAGGATTCCTACATTGGAAGGTTAGTATTCAGTTGAGGTTGATTTGGTTTTTTTTTCAATTTAACAGAGGAAAGCCTTAAGATTAAAATGCAGATAAAACTCTGCCTTTATCAGGAATGCAAAATGTGTTTATTTTCAATTTGCCTTTAACTTGTAGGAGGTCCTAAAATTTACGTAAGCTACATCTGAATTATAAGTACTTCAAAAATTTCTCTTTGTTTTCCAAGGGTGTCCAGAAYTACATCTTCAAATTTTATTGCAAGATTAACTTTCTCAGGTTGTGCTGATTGGAGGGGGAGAAGCTTCYATATGAGTGGATTATAATGTAATTGTCCAGATTATTTTTGACAGCCAGGGTTTATCTTTCAGTTATTAATTTCTCATTAGTGAGATTCTTGAAGCAAAATTTGGTAGATATGTAAGATGTAAAGGGGSTCTGCACACTAATAACATTGTTTGCTTTTCTTTATTGCCCCAGGTAGCTAAAGAGCACTGCAAGCAGCTGAGTGAGATTGGGCTGGATCTCACCTTCATCATTCACGCCCTCCTGGTGAAGGATATCAAAGGTGCTTTACAGAGCTACAAGGATATCATCATCGAGGCCACCAAGCACCGCAACTCTGAGGAGATGTGGAGAAAGATGAACCTGATGACTCCAGAGGCACTGGGGAAGCTCAGGGAGGAGATGAGGAGCTGTGGGGTGGGCAATTTTGACCAATACACGGGTGATAACTGCTGGGTCAACCTTAGTTACACTGTAGTAGCTTTCACCAAGCAGACTATGGCATTCTTGGAGGAAGCATTAAAGCTTTACTTTCCAGAGTTGCATATGGTTCTTCTGGAGAGTCTCGTGGAAATCATCCTGGTGGCTGTCCAGCATGTTGATTACAGCTTGCGGTGTGAACAGGACCCTGAGAAAAAAGCATTCATTAGGCAGAACGCCTCTTTCCTGTATGAAACTGTCCTTCCTGTTGTGGAAAAAAGATTTGAGGAAGGAGTTGGAAAGCCAGCCAAGCAGCTACAGGATCTGAGAAATGCTTCAAGATTGATGCGTGTAAATCCAGAAAGTACCACCTCTGTGGTGTGAAGTGAACCTAACTTCACTGTGAACAGTGGGGAAGCACTTATTGAAAATGTTGTATGTTGAGTACTTTTTTGGGGTTTTTTTGGGTCCCTGAAAAATGCGGAACTCTTAACTGCAGCCTTCCAGAAGCTAAAGACTTAAAATCAATGCCTGCAAGCATGCAATGCTTTATTGGTAAATGGGGTCTAGGGAAGTGAGAAGGTGGAGGTCACATGTCCTTGGACAGCATATCCTATAGGAAGGGCTTGCACAGTATTTGTGACTTGGGAAAAACTGAAATACAAAAGTTTTGACCAATTGTTTGTGAAAGTCTTACATATACATACACAGCATATGGCAGGAAAAGATTAATTCTCATCATGTCACTGTAGGATTCGTTTTTAAGGCAGTGTTCTGGTAGGAGAGGAAGTSCTGAAGCATTCCCTGGGTGTGGTATTCAGTGAGGCACATCCACCATCCAGATGTGACTCAGCACTGCATATAAATGACATGGATTTGCTCAATGTGGTTTGTGTGATAGCAGTGCAGACTTTTCAGTTTCTTTAACATTGAGATTATCTTCACTCATTTCGGAGGCAGATTGAAATGAAAAATGTTTTTAGTAAAGGTTCTGCTGTTTGGGTAAGAGTTCTGTTTAATTAAACTGTCCTGTAAGCCTGAATTATAGCTGTCTAAAAACAAACCTTCTGCTGTCAGAAACATTTGTTCCCTTCAAGAGAAGTGACAATAAATTGCTTCCCTTCTTCTTTGTGTTCCTTTTCCATGTTTTCTCATGGATTTAATTGGGGTCACATCCATTTGATGAAAYGTGCCCTGTTCCTTGAGGTGCTGTCACAAATGCATTATGGGCTGTTGTCTACTGGTAGGAATCATAGTGAAGAGGCATAAATGCTCTTGTGACATGCAGGGCAGGGAGAGGGTCTGGAGGGACTTTTTGGAAGAAATGGAATGCTAGTTTTGCTGTACAGAAGCAGTACCTGTTGAAGAGACTGAGGTTTTTTGTAAGTGATGTGAACTTTGAAATATACACTGTCTCTGCAAGAATTATGATCTTTCCTGTAGAGCAATAACCAAGAAGAATTATCCTTTTTGCAGAAATCACAAGGATTTGGTTGGCAATTCTAAATTTGATGAGGAGGTTTATACAAATGCTCATATGTTGGGATTGAATGGTGTTGACTGTCTTGTGCAATATATGTCTGTGCAAATGAAATAAGCCAAGTCTTGTGTCAAAGTTGGCTTTGGAAATCTGTCAGCATCAACTTCTAAACTTCTTCCCTTTTGGTGCAAACTTTCTTGTTGTGAGAAAGTTATGTTACAGCTAAGGAACCTTTTGTTAGTCCCTCAAAAAGTGTCCTTAACTGGAATAATCAAGTATCCTATTCCTGTAGCTCTTTCAGATTAAAGCTTTTGTTGCTTTTATCATGGTAATGAATGCCTTGTGACTGCCTGAACAAAAAAAAGGTATCGCTACTAAAACATTCTGCCAAACTGCTTATACTGAAGCTTCTTCATTTCTCCCTGTTTTCACAGTGCTAGCTCAATGAAGTTTTCACGTCAGTGGCTGATTTTTGTTTTCTTGCTCTTTGGATGCCTTTTCAACTGTCAGATTTTGCAAAGCATCCTATTATCTCTGCTCACTTGCTTTTCAGTGGTTGGGCCTTTTGCTAGCAATTCACAAAAATGATAATACAAAATGTTTGTAAAGGGTTGTCCCAGCTGAAACTCATTGAAAGCCATTGGAATAGCTCACTTTTATTTTAAGGGACAGGGACAGTGAGAGTTAGAACTTAAGTGAACATGTTACATCCAAGAGATAGAGACCCACTGCTGTTATTTCAGTAGTGAACTATTTTTCATACCAGAACCTAGTGAAGTGTAGCGAAGTAATATAATCTCTTATCTGTTTAAAGTGGGCAAAGGCAGCAGCCTAATCTGAGAAATACTTTTGAGTGTATTATAAATGAGAACTCTCTGTGGTGATGGGTATTTTGGAGGAGAAGGAGAAGGGATTTTTTTTTGTTCTGTGAACACAGATGTATTTTTTTAACAGCAGAAGGAAGAAGAAATACAGATGGGCTTTATCTTTGTATGTGTGTTTACAAGAGAAGGGCTAGATCTGGAACTCAAATTTGATTATTGTGAGAGAAGGGTTAGGTCTGAAACCCAAGACTGATTATTGTGRTGCTTGGGGATTTTATGCAAGAAGCTGAATCGTAGTTTCCAAATTCACAAGCACAGACATGAGGCTGAAAAGGAGGGGAGCCCTATTCATACTTCTGTTGCAAGCTGGTGTAGCACATCTTACCCACACCAGAGGATGAAAYGTAGAATGTAATTCTGCCACGTGCTCTGTTATGCCTCTGTCACTGAGTCCTTCATCAATCTATGGCACACTGAGCCTACTGATTTTGTCTCTGCTGTCATCCATGGAGCAGTRGGCTTGCGTTTATGTTGGTTTTAATGGATTAGAGAATCTGGCTTTTCATGTGGGTCATCAAGTATCAYGTTCATGTACCTTCACAATTCAAACAGGTGTGCATTTGTATAAATTGCTCTAAGTGGCATTGATATTTTGTAACTTGTGAATCCATTGAGGTCATAATAAAAGAAAATAACATAAAATGGTGTGGAATTAAATTGAACACCCTTTTATGTTAATTTAGTTAGCAGAAAAATCAACATATGCTAAGTCATGGTTTAATAAATTTCAGTTTTGGGATGGTACTTTTCATGAGCTGTACAGTCGTGGAGATAGTGTTGAAGTTGGGATTTGCAGTAACTACTGAGTAATATGAGAACAGTTCTGCTGATTTGAGAAAGAAATAATATGGGGTTTTTGAGACAACTGCATATAAAATCTGTTTTCCTTTAGCGGCTGTAACACAATGGTGTAAAATGATTTTTTTTTAAATTCAGATAAATTTATGTATTAGAATTTAATGCAATAACTTTTCTGAGCAGGGAAGACCACGTATTAAAACTTTTGAACATACAACGCTAGTGGTGTATTTGTTTTGATAATCCGAAAAAGGATGTTGGTTTCAAATTGGAGTTTGCAGTGAAGTCAAAGAGCTTCAGGTCAGTCTTTTGTGAGGGGCAGGTAAGCTGCAGCCAGCTGATGAAAGCCAAGTGTTGTCACTTCAGTGACGTTCTTACGMAGTCACTTCAATGAGGTGATGCTGGAAGAAAATGTTCCTGGACATAGGGGAGAGGCTGTACCCTCGTMTGATGGGACTTTGGGTGTGTGATATATTATCAACACCAAGCTAAAGGGTTTGTTARCTTCCAGTTTCAGTGTCTGGAGTCCATCCACACTCACCTGGATGCTGAATGTGTAGTACAGTCTGTCCCCTCACTAGGTGGAGCTTTGTGCACTGAAACGGCTGCAGGCTGTGAGCAGGCACGGGCATGGAAGCTGTGCTGCCCTGCAGGGTGGCGTGGCAGGTTTTGGGTAGCTTGCTGGGGGCATKAAGATGCTGCAAAGAACGATCCAGATGTTGGGCTCTTTTTCATTACTTGGTAGTGCTTGTGTTCTTTATTTTCTAATTCTTGTATGGTTCATTTTTTTAATTATTCATGTTCTCTTTTTCCTGAGGTGTTTCTGCACCGTTGGCAGGTCCTGCAGAGTATCTCACCTTTCTGCTTTTCCTTAAGGTAGGTACCAGCATGTGACTTTTGTTCTGCCTGAAAAGCATTCTGCTATACTTCAAGCCCCTGCAGAGATGTGAAAAGTTGCTTGTGGCAGCTGCAGTTGTGTGTCTTGTGTAAAATGTTCAGATTATGACTTCTGAGARTCAAGCTTATGTGATGTCTGGTCATTTTACTTCAATATTGGACTGAAACTTCATGCTCACAGTGCAGCTTTGCCCTTCATCACGGTAACACAGAAGGTCCCCACCACCCATTGTTATAACTCACATATTCATTATATTCCCTTTGTTGCACAACTGTTACAACTTTATTGGATTACCTTTTACTGAAAAATGTTAGTAGTTTTGCAGACTCTTCAGTGTATTTTCTCTGAAGAAAATCAAATGTGGAATGGGGCTTATCTGTCAAACAGCTTTGTGAGCATAGACATCTTTTTCCTCACAGATTTGGGAGTTTTGATATACCTTCAATCCCTACAAAGGGGTAGTGGAGAGAGAAACACCACAGACTGTAGATGTATGTAATTTATCATTTCAAGGGATGTTGACTGGAGTAACAGATCAATTCGATTGAACCACCTTGGACACAGTGTTGTTAGCTCTTGTGTATTTAGGAAACTTTGCTAAAATAGCTTTGGCAGCCTCAATCTGCCCTGTAATACAGTTCTCAATTTCAGGGTTCCAAGCTGAGCTAGATTCCCTGCTACAGATATCAGATATGCTCAGTTTGAYGCAGCAGAGAGAAAGTATTAGCAAGGGGCCTGGCCTTTACTGGCCACTGAGCAGTGTTGCCCTTCCCAGTGGTTTACGAGGCTAATCACGGCAGTTTTAAGGTATTTAGATCACCATTCTGTGGCCCTGCGGTGTTTATTCTCTCTCCTTGCCCATACAGTAGGTGCATTCCTTTCGGTGGGCAGGGCATCGCACTTCCCACCCAAGAGGAAGATGAGGGAGGATGGAGAGAAGCCGCTCCCCTAATTTCTTGCAGCGAGCTGCGATGGCGCAGGGTCACCAGCGGAGGTCCCACGGGAGCTGTGCATTGGTGAGCATCCCCTCGGCCCAGGGAACACAGGTACCACTCACAAGAAGATACGATCGCACTCAGTCTGTTCTCATCGTCCAGTGCTCGAGCTAAAAGCAGTTCTGAAAGCTGAGAGATTGATCTCTTCGTGTCAAAACAGGAGCTGGACTCTGTGGCATCGTCTTAGATTGCCCGAAATATAATGTGGCCCTGCAGCTGTTGGGAATCTTGTCCAGATGTGCTAATATCTTGGCATGTGATTAGTGAATGCATTGCACTAGAAAGGTGGACCAGGAAGGTGAGCCAGCTAGTGTTAACTTCACTGCTGTTTGGAAAAATCTTGGAGATGCTTGGATTGATGATGTTTTCAAGTTATTAAAAAAATTAGAAGCATACAACTCTTCATCTAATTGCACTAACACACACAGTTCTTCCTCTGTCCTTCCAGAAAGGTGATCCAAACAAAATTAAAATTCTCACGAAGGTCAGAGAGAGTTAGCAAATCCATTGTGATACAAGGCATGTGAATCTAAACACCTGTAAACTTGGGCAAAATTAGAATCTGAACTTCAGGCATTCCCCAGACTGACTGGGATGAAGGAAAACTTTCCCTCCAACTTTCCCTCCTCTTCCAGTCTTCTGGAGTTCTCTGGGCTTTGAGTCATTCCTACTGTTGCTAAAAATCACATTTCATACACAACAATCCGTGCCAGCCAGATTAATTCAGACCAATGTGTTTTGCTTTGTTTTGTTTTATTTTGTTTTAATTATAGCTTTACAGCACTGCTGCAGTCTGGGGATTCCTGTTACATTAATTTTTCAAACCAAATATTCACAATAGGAAGGAGATGAGCTCCCAGCCCCACCTCCTGCAGGATGCAGTTGTCAGGAGAGTACTTGAAGCTCTGCAGAGAATCGTTCCTTCCTCAGGATTCAGTGAACTTTTCTCTCAAAATGCCAATCTCTGATAAGCAGCTTCCTTTTTTCCCCCTCACTAACAATTGGCAGGATTGCTTGTTTTCCCACTCCACAATATAACTTCTCCAGCAGAGGTGCCAGGTTGGCTTTGTGGAGGAAGGATGTCAAGCTGCATGTTGAGCAGTCTGTACATCTGTCCTAGCACAATTCAGGCTATATAACTCCCTGCCTGTTCTCACCACTGACCGTGTTGGTGCGGAGGAGGGGGAYTGGGGGGCTTGCAAGGAAAAATCTGTAATCTTTGTCCCTCTGACTTCCCCCTAGCAAAAGTGCTTAAACACAGACTGAAGATGTCCCCTGAATTTGGGAAGCCCACTCCTGTAGTCAGAGGTAATTGGATCTTAAAGTGCTTTTCACAAATGGAGGATYGGTAAATTTCTTTCGAATTTTGCAAAAAGAACTGGCAAAGAAAGGGTAGGAGAGCAGCATTAGAGCAAGGGCAGCACATGAGCAAACAAAATGTGTGTCTTTGGGACATCTCAGCTCTAGTGTGACAAATGGTGGTCCCAAACAATTCCTGCCCCTTCTTTGGTGGGAGCAGTAGGCTCCATAAATCATCAGTGCTGCAGCTTTCCAGGAGGCAGCAATAATAGCATTGGACACGCTAAAATAGTCACTTCATCTGACCAGCTGTAATATAGGACACCATGTTAGGGTGAGGGAAATGCCCTCGGGAAAACTACAACACTTAAGGAAGGGTGCACAACGAGGCTGGATCACCTGCTGTTCTGGGATGTGGCTCCACCTGAGCCTGACACCAGTTCTGGCTGGCATTGTCCCAGCCTCCTGACACACACCACCCTCCCTCATTTTCCCAACTTGAGAATTTCCTGTGGTGAGCATTTTTCTCTGCTGTCCACTGGCCTGAAATAGGCCTCCTCCCTCCTGGCAGGATTAATCCCCATCTTGTTTGCTCGGTGACAAGAGATGTGTGCAGGGAACAGAAGGCCCCGGTGGTGCCGCCACCACCCGGCAGCTTCACACCAGATAGCTCCTCTCCTGGTGTGCCTCTAATCATCACTATTTTTTGTCCTCCACTGAGGTTTATTACCATTTAAATAGCCTTTCAGCCTGACATGTCCTGTGGGGTTTCTGCCTCTGCTGCATCATGCCCTGTGAAATGAATTCCCATAAGAGCACATCCTAAGAGCAAAATGGTAAGACCTCAACTAAGCTGGTTTAGAAATTGTTTTAAACCCACACAAGTCCTTCTATTGCCCTTCGGTTTTGACTGGGGCATTTTCTAAGTACTTGGCTTAGGGTTTAATATGCTTAGACAGGAAAGTGTTGTCCAACCACAATTACCACACTGAATCCTGCTGTCTGGGGCAATGTTTTTTAGTACCGTGGGCAAATTCCATGTTTAACTCAGCATGTGTTTTTAGGCTTTGAAGATTTAAGGGCCAGACTGTAAATGCCTTTAATCAGGAAGCAATTAATTGCACAGATTTCCTCCTTACAGCCAGCGTAGCACTCAACCAGGTAATATTCCCTGTGAAGCAGTGGCTCATGCCTGCACACTACTTTTATTGCTGTGTATCTCTGCTAATTAATGCCTGTTGGCTGGTAGGCCAGGTGCTACAGGGGGTTCAGATAAAAGGTACAATCAGTTACGAGAATCTAAAGGTAGTTTTAAGAAGAAAATCAAATAGTTTGCATTCCTGATGAACTTTAAAAAAATATTATTACTATTATTATTTTTATTTATCCTGAAGAAAACTCACAAGCAGGATTGATGCTTTTRATGTAAGTCAAGGACCTGGTTTTGAGTTCAAGGGTTGTTCCAAGTAACTTATTGTTTAGCACACTTTTTGTGTTGAGCTTTTTTCAGAGCACTGTGRTGCTCACCCAAGACAAACCCCAAGCAGGAAAGACCTAGTTTGTCTCTCTTGCACTCACCTTCATGCAAAAGATCACAGCCCTGATTCATCCTCAAAAATGATGCTCAGCTTCACTTGGAGAGAAGTGTATGGGGAGCTGGGGGACATGTTTAGCTCTCAATGGCAGCCCCTGGGGCAGGACGTTCACCATGTCTCACAAAACAGGAGGGTAAGGATTAGCTGCCCCTCTGCCCCACATTTGGGCCAGAGCCATTGCTTCACCTGCCAATGCTGACACCAACCTTGTTCACTCCTTTAAACACAAACCTTACATCCTTCCTGTCCCACATGCTGGCTATAAAGAACAAATTCTCTCATTATGCTATTATTGTAATTTACTAGCAGAAACTTTCTCTGCACACACGTCTCTCCATGTTTGACTACTATAACTGCATTTTCAAAGTTATAAATAACACRTTAGCCTGGTTTATATGTTCATGCAAGTCAAGCTATAAACTGGCAGATGAATTAAATTGTCTCCAGAATTCACATTCCTGTCACTTAYTAAATTATTTGATCAATGTAATTGCTCAGAGCAAGAGCTAATTGGAAAATTACATGCATTTACCCTCTATAGAAGAGGAGAGGCTTATCAGGTATTTTACTGCAGGCACTTCTATTGCTTCCAATATTCTGGAAGAAACTAGGSTTTTAAATGAGCCAGGCCCAAACACACAAGGCTTGTTTGCTAGCCAGATGCTTCCCCATCCTTAAAATTGCACCAGAATTTTGTGGTGCAAGGGTTTGAGCTCGTCTGTACTGCAGCACACACAGATTTCTTGACACGCATGTATGGGAGCTGCAAGCCAAGCACGCCTCTAGGGGTCTGCAGCACAAAATGTGTTGCTGCTCTGCGTATCTGTATTCATGCTGGTGCTGCAGCTGTATGTGTTCAGCTCTTTCTGTGACAGACTTCCATCCCTGGGTGATGATGCAGAGAATACTGGTTGGCTGAAGCCAAAGAGCCTGTCAGGAGTAGGAAAGGCAGAAAGTGATTTTTTGTGTGTGTTTCTGATGTAGAAAAGACTGYAAATCMTCACCTTGCCAGTTCAAACTCCACATCAAGATTACAGCTTGAAATACCAATACCTTTTGAAAGATTTTTTTTRTCCCTTAACTTGCTTAGGTATTCTGGTTAAAATTCGGAGTTTGTGCCCTTTGTTATTAAATTAAAATCTAAAAAGTGGGTGCTAGAACAGTGGAGGTAGGGATAGAAAGAATCAGGAGRTAGGTGACTCAAATCCTAAACTGGTTCCTCTTTCCATTCTAGCATTGTCTGGAGTTTGAATATTTCATTTGTGTTAATAAGAGGCAAAAAAYGGAATTTTCCAAGCTGTATGGAAGGGGAGGAAGCTCATCTGTGAATGACAACAGTCTGCAGACCCTGAGGGTTATCTATAGGGGAAAGGGACCTAAGAAAATCAACCCTGTTGCCAGTTGCCTTAAATTTGTGACAGATGGTCTACAGTACTGTTGGAAATTGTTAAGGTCTGCAAATCAAAAAYTGTGCAAAAACCAGTGTATTTTCCTCCTGCTGTTCATGAGCAGTTCAAGCATCAGGTCTTGCTTGYTTGAAAAAAGCTCCAGAAGTGGTCCATGGAGCATGTGAGTGCTGAGAAACATGCTGTGCCAGGTCTCAGTCCCTGAGGTGTAGCTGTGCTGCYAGCACTGCACAAGTGGTACAGGAGAGTTCTGGGACACTCGTCGTACTGTGTGCCATGTCCAGGGGACTGACACTGCCTATAGTTGATGAGTAGTTAACCAGGTGAGCAATTATTTAGTTCATCCAAGAGGAGATGAAGAAATAAGTGCAGCAAAGCCTATTTGTACTTACACCAGGACATGCCTGATAGTGCAGCTTTTTTAGGGTAGGAAGCAAAAGTATCCAATAAGGGAATAAAAATACTCTGGCTGCAGTGCTTGTGTATGTGTCCAGGTTGTCTCTGGGGAAAGGAGAGTTAGATTGTACCTATAAGCAGAATTTTGTTGTGGTGCTTAGTGGGGTTGCTCTTCAGTTTGGACAAAAGGGTGCTGAGGGCATCGGGTGCTGTTCCTGCTCACACCTCTGCAATGCACACAGCCACAGCAAGCTTCAAACAAGGACGACGCCAAGGGTTGGTGTCCTGTGAGTAACTCCAGCCACTGGACAATTGGCCTCAGTGTGTGAAGATGTGATCTCCAAGCTGTGGCTGTGGAATAAATCAGTAACCCGATGGCGCCACAGGACACCGCACATGGGGCATGCGGCCTTCTGTTGCCAATTCTAAGCACAAAGTTGAAAAAACTCCCACCAAGATATTGTGGGTATCTCTGGGAATTCAGGCTGCTGCTAAGGCTGAAACAGGGAACAGGCGTGCAGAAGTGGCTGCTCCAGGGCGCTAAGGCAGCAGGGCCAGCAGAGGGAGCCCRCCGCTGCCTCATCCCGGCACCGGCGAAACCCTCGCCCAGCTCAGCCCAGCAGCCCAGCATCCCCTCCCCTTTCACAGCCCAGCATCCAGCCCCGCAGCGCCGCAGAGCCCCTCCACTCAGCACTCCGGCTTGGGTCCCACAGCCCTCCAACCCAACATTTCCCTGTGTCCAGCAGCCAGAAGCTTCATGCCTCTCCAGTTCGGCGTCCCAGCAGTCCTACAGCCAAGCGCACCAGCAGACCTGCGTCCAAATGTCCATTTCTGTAGCCCTGCAGACCYGCAGCCTAGCGCCAAGCCTCAAATCCTAAATGACCGGATTTCAGCACCCCCACATGGCAGCAGCCCTGCAGCCCAGGAGTTGTGCAATGCCTATCCCCCCTTCGCCACAGCCCATCATCCAGCATAACACCCAAGCTGTATAGCAGCCCCAAAGCTGCACAGCTCCACTGCACCATGTGCCGGCAGCTCAGCCCCAGCAGCTCAGGATCCCAGCCCARGGCACACAGCAAGCCCAGCTGGCACAGACGGAGCTGCTGCTCCTAGGTCTAGGCTTTACTGTGGTTTCTGCCCTCAGGGGCAGTAACAAGTGTGACTGTGGAGGTGGTTGTAGTTATACTCTTTTGGTTTTTTTCCCTGAGGCCCTGCTATGARCTGTATTGACAGAGGTGCTATTTCATTCCTGCGAGTTAGAAAATTCTTTCTAATGTGTTCTTGCTGCAGCCCTGAGCCTGAGGAGGCAGCTTTACATGTGTTCAGGATGCAGCCAGCATTACTGATGCATTCCTGGTCTCAGAGCTCAGCAGGCATGCAACATGGGAAAGGCAGATAGCAGCTGCCTCTTCAGCTTCTTGACTCCAATGCTTCAGCTGGTGCTTCACTATGAACTTTGTGTCCATCAGGRACAGTCACTTCCTATGCACAGGAACAGATTTTTCTGCAGGATTTTAGCACTGGAAATGAATACTGGAAAACCTGGTGCTTTTGTTACACTGGGACATTCATCCTGCCAACTGTGAATCAACATGATTGCACTTCGGCAACTGAAAAATTCAATAAACGTATGTAGAAAATTATTCTTCTCCAGCTTTTGTCTAGTCCTGTCCACCTTGTTGTCCTGCTGAACCTGATGTTAGCAGCTCCTTACAAGAGAGTGGTAGCATGTTTGATCTGATGGAGCACTCCTCACCTGGCTGACCTACAGCAAAGCCTTATTATATCCAAAGCCATAGCACAGGTGTGCTTCTTCTCTGTGAACATATTCCAAAGGCACATGTGAGCTGTGTCAGCTGGAATTTCATCCTATTTTTATTCAGGCACAAAATATCTGGTTACTGTTTTCAACCAAGAGAAGGTGCTTGAAATTWAAAAAGTCAAGTCAGAAAATAGGATAGAAAATGAAGCTATGGAAAATATTCTCAGCCAAACTATAAAAATGCAGTTTGAGTCAATGGTAATATTAAATTTCAGTGCTTTCAAGATACTTTTTTTAGATTGTTACTTAAAAGTAAAATTTCTTTAATTGTAGAAGACATTGAATAAAGAAAACCTTATTCTAAATGTCCATAGTGGAAAAGGTGATGCTTTGATATCCATAATTTTTTCCTTATTACTTTTATTTGAGAAATGTACTAGGCATGTTTTCTTTTGTAGTTCTCATAAAAAAAACAATAGTTTTAAGGAATCGGTATTTTTAAATTAGAAAGCATTTTGCTGAAAACTGCTGTCTGGAAGAAAGCTGGAATTAGTTAGTGTGAAAAATCTAGCAGGAACTTTTTAGTTCCAGATGTGCTGTTCTGCTTCCCCTGGTATGACAGAGGTACTTAATATTTAAGTTCAAAGATGCAGTGCTGGTGGAACTAACTACGTATTTCCTGACATTTGTGCTTGTCAGTGCAGGGGTGGTTAGACTGCTATTTATAAATCCAAGCTTAATTCATTTTCATACCAAAGGGAGCAACCAAAACACATTGATTCTCAGAGAGGAGTCAGGGCCAGTGTATAAGAGGATTTTTCCTAAATTATTTCTGTCTGTGTCGAGTTCGGAAGAAAGATACACATAGCAAACACAGTCCAATCCCAGCCCTTCTCTGCTGAGTCAGAGTCAGCTTCTTAGGTCTTATGGATCTCAAGTCAGGAAGGCAGGATGGTCTTGTGATTTAGGATATGGACTGTGAGTCAGAAAAAAAATGTTCCTTTCATGTTCCTTAAATGTTCAAATTTATTAGCACRTTTTTCTCTAGCCAGTGAGGTTGCCATTAGAAAATTTCAGCTGTAGGCATTTTAAAGACAGAAAGGGTAAAAAATAGAATTGGCATTTGATCATTTCTGCATCAACATTACATTTATCTTTAACCAGCTGTCCCGGTAGGAAAAGGACAAGCACCRGGGTAAATACTAGAAATATCCTGATTTGCCTTTCAGGCTTGCYAAACTCCTGTTGATTAAGCTGGGAATGTTGATTAAAGACCTCAAGCTGTGACCCCCAACAATTCAGTGAGGTTACTCCTGCTGCTTAGCAAGGCTTGAGTTAAATTRGAAAGCAAGATAGTGTGTCAGTGAGTTTATCAGCTCTGAGCAGTGTGTTTCTATGCAGATAACCTGCAAGTACCTCCMTTCTCAGCCCTGGAGTCTTACAGGGGATTCAATAGGTTGTCTGCTGGCAGGAGATATTAAAGTCCTTCAGAAAGAAAAAAAAAAAACCAAAAAAAAAACCCCCAATCCTGCTTTGGACCAATCCTCTCGAAATCAGTCATTCAGTCAGTAGAGTTAATGATCAGTTGGTGGGTTAATAGCCAAACCTGAAGTCAAGGATGATTAAAGCTTAAAAAAAAATTAACCATTCAGTGACTGTATTCGAAGACAGTATTCAATTCTTTTTTGATGGTTTCTTCTCTGTCTAGGCTTCCACAGAGGCTGACAAGGGATGTTTTAACTTGTCAAGGCAACAGCACCATAGCGACAAAGCCCTAAGAAGCCCATCAGTTTGCTGCACAGGAGCTGTTTTGCATACTAGGCCTTTGATCTTTAAGTGTATTTAGCACTGCCATTTTTTAATGAGTATGGTGAGGAGGTAAAATAGGTTTCTTGCTTAAGCAGGACAATTTATTATTGTCACTCAGCTTGTGAAGGACAAGCCATGCAGAAGAGCTCCAGTCAGGGGAGAGAGGCCTTGAACACAAGAACATTTACGCTTCAGTTAACAGGGAAGCTAGATGCAGGGGGGTTTGCAGAATCCAGTTCTCACTTGACTAGGAAAAAAATAATGTTTCTATTTCTTCACCTTCAATTAGTGCTTCCTCAGTTTTCAAAAAAAAAAAAAAAATTAATTATTTACTAACAAATATAGGGCTTTCCCCTTCTGCTTCATGCTGTGGCAATAAGATTGTTAGGGACACATTGACTGAATAACCCACAGTGCCATTAGTTGCTACACAAAGTCGAAGGAACTTACACCAATTTTGAGGGTACCAGCTGAGTCTGTCAACCCAGCAGGGAAGGAAAGAGGAATCACTGCAAATCAAATGGCAATTTTTCCAGTGAAACCATACAGAGATGGCTTGATATAGATAAATAATACAGTATCGCTAAGAATACCTGCTTCCAAACACAAAACTGTAAGAAACAAATGTAATTTCTTCTTTCTGGGATCTTTCTCTGATGGACAGCAATCTAAAATCTAGGACAGAAAGCACTTAACAGCACTTAGCTATACATCTGACAGGTTTTGACTATGTCTTCTTGCAGGCAGTGGCAGCAGCATGAGACAGGCAGGGCTTTGCTCAGAACCCAACATCTGTCTATGCCTCACCCACAGAGACAAGTSGTCCCCTGGACAGTGCCTGGCACTGGTCAGCTGGACACACTCACACAAGGGAGGGACCCAAAAGGGTTCCCATGAGGATATCTGTGGGTTTTAGGCTGCCATTCAGGGGCACACCGGTGATCTACAGGACAAGAGGAGSTGGTCAGTGAAGTGAATGGAGAAAAAGTGAATGGAATAGGTGCATCTACTTCCATATACACAAACAAATATTGCGGTGAGTGAGCAAGAGCACTGAAATKTACCCTGAAATGTACCAGGTTTTGTCTGTTTTCCTTTCTGTTGTCAGGGAAAATCACCATGGAACCATAGCACTTGACAGTCTTTGGATTGTTTTCCAAAAGTATGGTTGGAAGAGCAATTATCAGGAAACACCACTACATCCCAGCTACCCAGAAACAAAATCAGCTGTCCCTAACCAGTCCTGACAGCCGTGGGTGTCTCATCTTGCTGGAGATGTCTCAGTCCCTGGAAGCAACTGYAATATGCAATCATCCACACCTCTGGAAAGCTTATCTTGCCATTTTTATTGAGCTTTCCATGCTGCAGTTTGAGCTCATTACTTGCTTCCTTATTTTCCTCCATCTGTTGTGGAGAACAGATTATTTTCTTTCTCTTTAATRTGGCAAAAGTGAAGAGTGTTCTGTTGCTCATAAGGAGCTTTTAAAGGGACAACCCATGTTTCCCTCACCTCAATGCTGGCCAGTGAGCCAGCAACAACCAATATRCACTAGAGCAGCCCAGAAACATCACTCTCCATAGCTTTCCTTTTCTGTTGCATTGGTTTTATTCAGCGCTGTCTTCCCAACCTTAAACACTTGCTGGATTTGCCTCTAGTTTTGGGTGCTTTTCCGGTGCTAATTCCTACGCCTGAACTGTGTTTCCTTAGGAGCAGCCGAATCACATTCCTGTGTCCTCTGAGGCCACTTTGCTCCTTTGCTGCCCTTTAGGAGGGTCTCCCTTCTTTTGCAAAAGGCGGTTTTCCAGACTATGGGGACCGCACCACATTCACACATACACACATGCAAAACCAGCTTTATATTAACCAAGACCCAAGACAACCCAAAGCATGAGAACAACTGAAAAAGAGAGCCCTGTGTGGCAGTTAGTACCTGGAGCTAAACAGAGATATTCTACCCCTCATAATTTTTTTGTTAATTGTTGCTCTGTATATTTTTGTTTTATCAGATGGGGAAGGACACTTGAGACCTAGCTAATTTGTGTCTCTTCTCAATGGCTCTTTGTTTTCTTTGAGCTTGTTTCCCCCCTTATTTTTTCCCTGGCCCAATAATMATTTCTTTGTTCTCTTTGGTAAGCTGGCCACTCAGAGCATTACTCCCCTGTCTTAAACCTGGCTGCAGTACTGCTTGTAACAGCAGCAGCAGCAGCATCCACTGTGGTGGCAGTGATGTGTGGCCACCGAAACTCCCTCTGCCAGGCACTGCACAAAAGATCACACTACCTGCATCGACCAAACCCAGCTCTGCAGTGACCAGAGAGGCTGAACTGCAGAGAAGAATGTAACTTTTCCTTATAAAACAAATAAAATGCTTTGAACTTTCCCCTCATTGGCACTTTATTGCCCTTGCTCATGGCAAGCTCTCTGTCTGTACAAGTGTAGGCAAGCAGAAAGGTACTAATAAATTAATAAAGTAGAGGCAGGGCACAAGCCCAGGCAGTTGCCCAGACAGTTAAATGTTTGGGATTGTCCTGTCAAGAGTTTGTCCCAGGCCAAGTAAATATTCCCGCAGACAACACCCAGGCATGTTTCAGGAGCTGGGATGGCTCTCAGCAGGTGGTTTGGGCACAGCTCTTCTGTTCTGGGGGGACAGGAGCTCATCTCCCTGGGGATAGCTGGGCATGCCAATGAGTCTTGGGGTTGTAAAGCATTCCCTGGCCTATCTTATTATTTTATGTGGCTGCAGACTTGGTGTCTCACTAGTGAACAGCTTTTAATGGATTTACTTACCCCAGCATCCCTGGGCAGCAGGGAAGTACCTGGGTTAAGGCCCTGGRTCCGAGGAGAAAAGCAGACTCACAGAAACACTGAAAGGGTACTTRGCTCCAGAGAAGACTTCAAGTCCCACAGCCTCTTGTTTCTTAACCTCCTGCCCCAGCCCCAAGGCTTAAAGCCCCTTGGACTGGTGAGGATGATCCAGCCATGGAGATGTGCCCCTGGTCTGGTTAGAATAGTCAGCTGCCCAGGACCACATGGGGCAAGACAGGGGCCATCTCCATTGGGCTCTGCAGCCTGGTGAGGCTGGGTAGATGAAAGCATGTGCCATATGAGCCTGATCCTATTCTCTGGACCAARCTTAGGCAGGGACATGGCATCTCCACCCGCTATGTTTTGACTTACTGAGACATATGAGGCCTCAGGGCCTCTCAGAAGCCACATGTCAAATCCATGTGGATYGTCTGTGCAGAGGAAATCGGTGGGTTCAAGAAGGGTGGAAGTTGCTCAGTACTGTACCCACATATTCCCTGAAGTTCCTCTCTTGAGAAAAACAGAAAGCAGTTCAGCACCATGGATTCTCCATTTTCTTCATTCCAATTTTTCCGTTCATTTTCCCCACACATGTATTAAAAGGGAGATTATCAGTCACTCATCTACTGGGTCATCTGTCTCTCTTCTTGAATCTTGTCCATTACTATGGCATCAGGGACTGCAAATACAGAGAATCCATGTTCATTAATTATGGCATTATATGAAAATGCACCTTTTTATTGACAATCCTATTTTGAGATTATTTTTATGAGTTGTATCATTACTTTGATATCTGAACAACTGGACCTTTTGTCAGAGCAACTTCAGGTATCCAGGGCCATTTCCCAGGCACAAGGTTAAGGTCCCTGCAGAGCCTTGTGCCCCTGGTGTGGGGATGTGCAGCTTCCCATCAATGTGCAGTGAGTGGTGGTGCCCCAAGACACCCAGCTGCAGGGAGCCCAGCCCTGCCCATAACCCAGTGATGAGCCTTGCTTCGGCCAGTAGCCAGCCTGAGGCTTTGAAAGGCAGGGATAGATCCAGGGGCCAGATCAGGGTTGTGAGGCTTCAGCTGTGTTTATTCCAGACTGTTTTTCCTCCCAGCTCACCTCCCACTGACACCTGCACACCTGTGTGGTGGGAATATTTGTGCCTTTCTCTGCTCCAGGGAATTGACAGCAGAGTTACAGTGAAGACCATTATCAACCCAGGGTGGGGCTGCAAAACTGAGGGAGAAGGAGGAAAAACCTACTCATGGCCTTAGCTTAATTGTTATTCTGCTTGCCGAGTCTCCTCCTTCCTTGGTATTGCCTCTGGTAGGAAAGATGATTTTCTTGCATACATTTGCTTAAAAGGAAAAGGAAAACTCAGCAAAATGAAAAGTATCACCTCCACCACCAAAAAAAAAAAAAAACAAACCCACAAAAAATCTGGGACTCACCCACTCTCCTGTTAATTAGCTTCAAAGAAAACAATAAAACCAGAAAGCAAAGAAAAAGCTGGTGGAGGTAATTGGGGTAGGCTGTTGTAAAAACAGGATCTGTGGGAAACAGGGACATGGCTGCAGACATCATCACCTTGTAGAAAGCCCAGTTTTCTGAGGTCTGCCTCTCCCCTGAGTCCTRTTTTGTGGCAGATCATTGTAGAGGGGTAATTATCACAGCTGTGCTTTGGACTGGTTTAAGAGGCTGTACTTTCCCAGCTGCCTTTGGAGCACAACAGCAGTGCAGATTCCTGCCAGCACAGTTTGGCTAAATCCATCAGAACAAGCAAGCAACCAGCCTTCTGGAAGAACTTGCTGGGTGGTTTTTGCTGGGTGTTTGTTTTCAACGACAAGTGTCCGAGGAAAACAGTAGCATTTTAAAACCTACATGTACAGCCAAGAAATTTTGTGGACTTTTCCCTCCTCCTCTCCAGCAAATACTTYGCTGCCTTTTTTACAATACCATTTCTATTGACGTAAAGCAAAGATAAGAAATGTTTGCCTATGCTGCCTTACTCAGTTTTCCATGTGTAGCTTCTGGCTGATTTGCCATGTGTCCCTGCTGAGGTCTCAATCCATTTTCGACTGAAAGTGTCTGGGTTCTTGCTTGGCTTAGCATGCCGACACAGCTGGCAACCTATTAATCTCCTGTTCTTGATGCCTTTACTTCAGTTGAAAAGCTCTGGTGCATTTTAGTGGTTTGTATTTACAGCTAACAGAGTCTGGTGCCCAAAGCCCCTAGGTCACCTCCACAAAACCCCYTCTCCTCAATGACCAGAGAGGGGAGAGGCTCAGCATTTTCATCCTTCTTGCTTTAACACTCTCTGTTAAAGATAGGGAGATTTGTAAAGCAGCAGAAGAAGCAGGTTTGAAGCCAGGATCACATTATCTACTACTGACGCTTTGCCCTCATTCCCATTTTTAGTCTGGTCTTCAACACATCTACAGAGTACTTTCTAAAACACTGATAAACTGAGGCTCATTTCACACACAACAGAAGTTTTCCTGTGGAGTTTTGTTTTTCGGCACATGAATTCTCTCTGCTCCTTCCCCAGCTAAGAGAGGACATTATTCTGTAAAGGCTAGACAGCAAAGGAACCCTTGGAATTTCATTCTGTTTAGAAAACTGTTTTAAGCCAGCTGGTGAAAACACTATTGTATGAAAGGAAACCATTCTGGAAGGGTTTGCCTTGTAGAGCCATGGTGGTAGTACTGTTCTGGCAACTCTGTGTTTCAAAATCSAGCTCAAATGGACTAGAATGGCCATTTTCTGAGCCCAGCCTTGTATGCTAGTGAGGGAGTTCCAGGTAGAGATGGGATGCTTGAAAGGGAAAGAAGACCTTTTTCTGTGGCTGTCCTGAAAGCTTGGGAATCAAAGGTTTTAACTCTGTACCTGAAAAGAGAAATACATGCCTGCATAACCGTTTTCCAGTGYTCCAAACCTGTGCAGTTCCCTCCCGAAGAAGATTTCTGGTGGGGTGTAGCATGGCATGCTGGGCAGTGCCTGTTCCTGCCCAGCTGCAACTGCCAGCAGCAGGGATGTGGGATGGACACAGCTGGCTCACCTAAGCTGGAGAGCAGRGAGGTACTTGGGAGCCTCCATATACAACCACCTGAGCCAGGACAGTGCTGATTTGGATGGCAGGRTTTGCACCAAGTGAATCATGTTCTTTGGTTTCCTGCCTTTGTGTTACCATGCAGCACAGAAAAAAAACATGACTTTCCTCCTCTGCTAAGCTGCTCTGGAGCCAGCTGTGGATGCTTTCCTGTGATTCTCACTCTCAAAGTCAGGCAGCTATCAGRGAATAACAGCCTGTTCACTTTCAATAAAACTAATACTTGCATTGGCTTGTTCCAATGTTTTAATCACCACTGATGAGATCCTAGCAACCACTTTTGGAAAAGATCTTTATATATGGAAAGGGAAAARGCTTTTCAGCAGCAGCTATGGGGTTCTTCCAAGTTTGATACCAAGAGGAAGTGGCTGGCTCCAAAAGAGATAACACTAAGACCAGTTGCTGTTTTTCAGACTTTGAGAGTAACCAACTAAAAATGCATGAGATCAATTGTCCACAATGGTAGATAAGCACAGATGTATTGGCTGAGCCAAGCTTCAAGGAGTGGGAGGGTGCAGAAGCAGGYATGGGAGCATCCCTGTGGAGCAGACAGATCTCTCTGCTCCCCTCACCCCCCAGCGCTGTTGACAAAAGTGAAGTGTCCCATTAGGAAGCTGGTTTCACCCCTCATGCAAGGATGTTTATGGCATAGTGAGAGGTGCCCCTGGGGACCTCCCACAGTGGTGGGGAGATGGTAGATTTCTCCCAGGAGTACTGATGTACTGAGSTCTGTTCACTTTGACTAGTGACCATTTCAGCCCAATCTGAGCATGTTTTACAAGTACTGTAAGATATCACTCAGTATAATAAGAATGTTTAGTGTCTTGGTTCTCTGTTTCTAGGGGACATATGGACTGAATGCTCTCCTGCAATCCCTTTTCTCTCACATTGCTTGTGTTTGGGTTTAAGATGTCAAAAACCTCTCTCCTGCCTCTCTGCTGTCTCCCTCTGCACTCACTGCTCTGTGTCATCAGCCTAGGTTGCAGCTGCCTCCTCCCAGTTCTCCAGCCAGGTCTGATCACATCATCCTCCCTCACAACTGATTTGCAAACAGGGACCTTATTTTTACACGCAGCYCTGCATCCAAAATGCAAAGAGATATCCCTGCAGTCACTTTATCAATGTAAAAGTGTCAGCATTTTTAGGCTTGGCCACTGACATCTCCCTAGTCCAGAGACAAGCTCTGCATCTCCTACAGCACAGCTGGAGTCTCCCTGGCCCTTCCCAGTYCTTTCTCTGCTCAGGATCTTGACTCCCATTTGAAGCAGTCCCGAGGCCTGAAGCCCTGGCAAAGTGAGGGGTTCAGGTGTGGCATGTGGCTGTGCCAACGAATTTTGATGCACGCAGATCACTGGGGYTCATCCCCTTTCAAGGAGACTTTGGATATTTAACCAGTGTGAAAACACAAGAGGTGCCTTGCACAACCATGAAAAGAAAACTGATAAASGTCTTTTAGCCTGTCTAAAAAAGAAAATGTCTGCTGTGCAGAATAATTCTGGGATAYAGTTGATTTCAGGAATACAGATTATAGCACTGAACATAGGGGTAAGAGTATACAAGAGATGTTGGACTGCAGCTCACTTAGGCATGAAGGCCATGGAGATCTATCTGCCTGTGGGTGCACAGGAAGATGCCCATCAATGCAGGTCACCTCAGGGATTTTGAAGAGAGTGGTCACATCAGGGAAGAGAGCAGGGCTGGAGAAGGAACCAGCAGAGGCAGCCCAGCAGGGTTTCTTCCCAGGCGTGCTACAGCTGTCAGGAAGGCTTTGGCAGAGAAGTAACTCACCACTCGAACAGGGAAGGGAATGCATAGGAGGAAGGAAAGATTTTCCCAACTGCTGGAAAAAAATCCCTAAAGAACAGAAACATGGCAGATTAGGATTTTTAGCTGTATTGGGAGTTCACCTGAGGAATTAGTGGGGTTGTGCCAGCTAAGAAAAACTAATAAGGGGAATCACCTGTGGGCTGAGAGGCAGTCTGGCAAAGAGAACCTGTGCTGCAGACACCACACCTGTTTCGACTGCAGGCGGGCCTGCTCCAGATCCTCAGAGATATGTGTCCAAACTGAGCTGTTGTTTTTCTACTCAGCTCTCTCCTCCATCACTCTCACCAGTCCCACCAGTGTGCAGCACTCTGTCTAAGCATGCTTTCTTCTCCTTCAGCTCAGTCCTTGGATTTCCTCACTCTCTCCAGGTTGTCTCTGTAAATGGGAGCTCCTGTGGCAGAAATAGAAGAATGCTTATAAATCCCAGTGAGCAGAAGGGCAGCAAAATGCAAAATACTACAAGGCAGGGGCAGTTCCTCCCTTCAGACATTTGAAAAAACTGGTGTCTTTGTTATTTTTCTTACCAAGACATTTATCTGCCACCACCTAGGTCTTATCCAGTGTGTCTCCAGCAGTACCCAGGTGGCCTGCTGGGTTCACTTCTTGATCCCTGCTCAGACCTGGCAGGGAGAGCCCTGGGAAGASCTCCCACCTCTGGTGCACCCAGAGGGGTGTTGGGCAGCCCTAAGGCAGTGAGGGGCTTACTGGACAAGCTGGCAAATTGGTGGCTGTCAAACAAAATCRGGACACACAGTGCTTTTCAGCATCTGTGACCCCAGATCAGCTGAAAAGGATTTTGAAAGTGAGATAAAAGGTTCACCTCCCACTGTGGCTCTCCTGCAGAGGGACTGCAGATAGGAGGCTAGGGTTAATTTGTTTTCTGAATTAACTAGGAATTTGGGAGCCTTGAAGCAATTCTGATTTGTTTTGGTTTTGTGGTTTTTTTCCCCTCAGGTTTATCTCAACAACTAGTTTTGCCTATCAGTTTTTGGTACCCTGTCCTCAATGAGAACTTAACTGGTGGGGTGGTGAGAATTTATTGTGTTAATAATGGATGCCATTTACTGATACCTTTCCCCAGATTATGAAAAGTACCCTGAAGTCCATACCTTGGTATGGGAATGTTGCTAAAGAAAAAGTCCTGGCAAATCTATAATTTTTTAAAATTACAAATCAAATATATAATAAAACTGACAATATCTGATGCTTCTCCAGCCCTTTCCTCTCACAGTTCTGATAGGACCACTTCAAAGGCAATTCTCTAGAGTCAGAGCAGGTCAGAGCAACCCCKTAAGTAAGCTACTTTTCCTTCCCAGGTTACTGTCCTTTCCTTGCTCTCTCCCTCCCTTCTTCCCCTTTCTTTTCTCACTACCTTGCCTGCCAACGACCAGCTCAGTTGAGTCATTGGGATCTGACTCTGTGAAAAATGGTTGGGGGCATCACAGATGGGGCTCTTTCCAGATCTTGAGGTTGCTGTTTTGACAAAGACCAGTATTTTGGCCAAAGTCCTGCAGAGCAGGCCATACTCTTCCCCTGAACAAGTAGCAGTCCATCACATCATGTTCTGAGTGGGCTGTCTCACTCCCTCACCTCTCTCCCTGTCAGGCTTTTCAGGTTTCTGCAAGAAAAGAAAAAAGGAAAGCTTTCATTCTCCAAGGCCAGCATTCAGTTCATATTTTTTGTATCATAGGGAAAATGATAAGCCAGGATATAACAATAACCGACTTCATGTCTTGATAAAATAATTTCCTCTCTCTATTGTTTTTCTTGGAGAATAATATTTGATTAACACGAGCATGTAGGATAGAGCCAGTGCTTTACTGTGAACTGGCTGATAATGCGTCAGATTCAGCCCTGAGACAGACAACTGCCRCCCTGTTGACCTATGTGGAGTTAAGCCTGTTTATCCCCCAGCTTAGAGATCTGAAAACAATTGGGTTCAAACCTGTAAGATGTGTGCATGTGATAGGATTGAGGCCAAAAGCTCGGAAACGGGGGCTATCTGTTACAGCATCCCTCCATTAATGGCCCCTCAGCTCACCACCACCACGGCTGCCCGGGAGCTGCTCTGACTTGCTGCTGCCGTGCAAAGGGGCCCCGCCTCTGCACAACAACCGGTTAGCTCATCCTTTTACACAAAAGGCTACTGTATTGGGATGGTACATTACAGTATAGGGCAACCATGCAGCTCTGAATCCACACACGCCCCCCCCCCCCCCCCCCCCCCGAGGACAGAAACAATACAGACTGTTATAGCTATCCCACTGGAACTTATTAGCTCAATGCATGAGCTGTCTTTSTCTGCTGAAGGTGTTTAAAAATGCACACGTGGCATTTTTTGTTTGCAGTATTGCATGAGGAGATTTCTCATGTCATCTTTCAATGTGGTTCAAATGGTTGTCASCCAGAACATATTGCCCGCCCTCTCACCTCCCACCTACAGGAGTTTTCCTTGTGGGTGTGCATCTTATCTCTCAATGAGTTCTCGTCATGGCATTGATACAGTACATTAATTTGCCATTTGCTACTGCAGGTAAGGGGTGACACTGCTCGCACATCCTTGTGCCCTCAGTTGGGTCACATTTCAGCTTGGCATCAGAGATCACAGTACAATCACTCACCTCTCTTTGTCAAAAATGGACAAAATGGACAGAAATTAATCTGCTGTCATGACTGCAGCATGCCAGGACACACTGCCCGAGATGACTAAAGCCAGCCAGCTTACAGTCTTTACTGTAGTTACCATCAGCATATTTACTGTTCACTGACTTCCAGCATCATATGCTATTCCACAGTACTAATAAGGTACTTGATTTATGGGATGATGCTGAGAGTAGAAGGTAGTTAAAATATAATTATAGTTCTCCTTTTATTTCTTTCCTTGTGTAAATGTGGTATGAACATTGTCTGGTCTATTGACTTTTCTCCAGTTTCTTGTTCCCTGRGGTGGAAAGTTCCTCTGGATTTCAAAAGATGAAAACTACGAGCTGCTGGGGTCTGGCAGGAGAAGGGTAACAAACAGCTTGGCATGGAGATGGAGACTCCTCTTGACAGCTCTTCTCCTCAGGCACAATGGGCCTTTCTATCAAAGCTCATGTGTATGGGAGACAACTTTTTTGGGTGCTGCTCAGAGCCTGAAAAATAAATTCTGAGAGAACTATATCCTTAAAAGCTGTACTTCTTCCCATTGTGCATGCCTTTCACCAGAATGCCTTGTCTTGTGTAGAGATGCAGCTATGCATACACTCGKAACCATGTAGAATAAAAATGAGACACTGGGCTGCAAATGTGGCTCTGTCCCCTGCACAGAACAGCGGGGAGGAAATGAACCAGAAGTCACAGTATCCAGTCTCCATGCTCCATGCAGCTCACCAGAAATKACTTGCTTTATGCAGATCCTGACTTCAGAGTTTCACTGAAAAGATACTTGTTTTCAATGCAGAAGAAAGGGACACAAGCCTCTGTGCAAGCAATCCATTTTTCTTTTGTCTCACTTTTAGGAAAAGGAGGACCTGTAACRATTTTCGGTACTGGAGTTGGTACCTGACTTTGATCAGGGATGTCATTTGTCACCAGTATGACTCTTATMTCGAGCTATGTGGCTCACGGTTGAAACAGCATTGCTGCTCAAGATGTTACCACGCCTCACACAGCTATGAGTTCCCTCACCATTACAGCACAGCAGCCATACTAAGTCTTCTCATGCGTTTCAGTGGATCACCTGCTGGGCTGAAAGAGCCCAATACCAAATTAAATGCTGTGATTTTGCAGCCAGGTGCCTGAGGAKAATGCTTGCTGTAAGGCCCTGCTGTGGAGGGAGCAACCCCAAGAACAAGTGTGGCAAGAGGCTGCCATGAAGGTAATCTTTCAAACAGCTGCAGCYGCCTGCAAAGCGAGCCTGCATTGCACATTTAATGTTTTTCCCTTTCCTGACAAGAATAAGCCATATTAGCATTATCCTGGCACAACTGCATCCATTCTCTGAGGAATTAGCTGCAGTAGTATTGTTAAAGCAATTCAGCTTTGCTAGGTAGACAGGCTATAATTACACTAAATCAAAATAGAATGCTTTTGTTCTAACCTTAGCATCCCCATGAGGACTTGTACCAAAATAACCAAAGGTACAAATTAAGCCACTTCTGTTATTTTAGTACAAGCCGGAGTGCAAGCAGGCTCCTACTCCAGACCTTCTACCTGGTGGAGCTCAGCTGTCTGGGTGATCTCTCACAGGCTTCATCACAGAGGAAGCCTGTATGAAAGTATCTAATGGRAAAATGCTTCTTGGTGGTAGTCACATGCCCTGGGATGGTTCTCTCTGGGGCTAATGCTGTATGTGAMAGCACCATCTGTGTTCATTTAAGGGGAGATAATTATGCAGGGCTGGCATGTCCCACAGGAGGGTCAGTGGCCCCTATGAGTCTTGAGCATGAGGATCACACTGAGCGTCTATGCTTCCTGTGCTCCCTGGCTATGCTCCCTGCAGGGAGTGGGTGCTGCTGYGCTGGCACGGGGCTCCAGGGAGACTTTTCTTCCCCACGCCTTCAACTGCATCCACAGGGTATCCAACCTGGTTTTTCCCAGCTGCCTTCAGCCAGAAAGGACCTTGACTTTGGCCATGCTTCGGAATGACCAAAATGTCTAAGTGCACCTTAGAGCCATGGCCCTGTGGAAAGCCACAGTGGCTTTTCACACGAAAGAGGCCAGGGCACCCAGGAAAATAAGATCAGCTATACAGAGTGGTTTTTTTCCATGAGACATGAGCCTTTGCAGGCTCTTCGGTGGTTAGACCACACATCTCCAGGGTTTAAAGGGTGGGAAGATGTCAGTTCCAGTGACCMTGCGACAGACAGATGGCGCATGATGGGCAGCTGTACCATGTGCTGCCTCACATGGGTTTCCATCTCACAGAAGGAAATGGGGAAATAGCACTTCAGGAYTCATTGGCAACCCCATGACACTGAAAACGGTAGACTGAAATCTCAGCTCTACCATAGACTTACCAGCACTGACTTGGGCAAGTTGTTTAGAATACATGCACTTGCTGCCTGCCAAATGAGGTAGCCCAGATTCTCCACCTGGTGTGGTCCATATTTGTATGGTGTATTTAAGATCCCCAAAAGAAATGYGTTAATGTTCCCAATAGAGAGCAGAGTAAAGCTATTCATCAGCCTTTAATTTTCAGTGTTCAGCTGCAAAGCTTTCACGGCCAACTTATTTCAAAGGTGCTAAAAATGAGATGCCCCCTTTCCCACGGCACACGGCCCAGTTTATCCTTCCCYAAGCGTGCCGGTGGGAGATCACTCAGCGGTTTCCACGGGAAACACCGAGAGCACCCGACGCATCTTCAGGGCTCTCCTGCCCTGCTAAGCGGGACGCACTCCAAGACACTGAGGCGAGCGGCGGCCCCGCCGCGCAGGACGTGCCCTCACGGCGGCTCCGCGAGCAGGGGCGGCCGCGAGCCCCGAGGGGCCGGGCGGCACCGCCCCCTCCCGCGAATCTGACCAATAGCGCTGCGCGGCGGAGCGAGCGGGCCAATGAGAGGCGCACCCGCGCGGCGGGGCCCACC
>NW_026623324.1:572046-592238 GCF_030028575.1 Malurus melanocephalus | reverse complement strand
GGCGCTGGGAGCGGCGCTGGGCGGCCGCTGCCGGGCGGCGGCGTCCGGGGCCGCGGCTGTGGCCGGAGCCGGGGCCGGAGCGGGATCCGAGCCACGGCGGAGCATCAAGTGTGTTCTGGTGGGCGACGGCGCGGTGGGGAAGACKAGCCTGGTGGTGAGCTACACCACCAACGGGTACCCCACCGAGTACATCCCCACCGCCTTCGACAACTTCTCCGGTAAGTGAYCAGGGCGGCCGCGGGCACCGGGGCGGCGGGAGGGGGTTCTGCCGCCGCGGGGAGCGGCGCGTCTCGCCCGTGCCGCTCCCGCGGCTGTGGCTGGGCTGCTCGGGGGAGGCGATGTCCAGTTTCGGTGATTTCATTATTTATTTATGGGGAGCAGGACTCTAGGAAGCAGGACCGAGCTTGTCAGGCTGCCATCGCAGGCAGCAGCACCGGCCGGTCTCCGGTGTAACGGAGYCAGGCTGGCAGCGGGTGTCATGCCCGGCCGCGCGGCCAGAGCCCGGCTTTAATTGGGAACTCTCCGGTGTAAAGCTCAGCGCTCTCGCGGACTTCGGAAGCGCCTAAATGGCAGGTTAAATACTCGCCTTGTCTCGCTCTTGCAAAGGGGGAAGTTCAGGGGTTTCTCTGCCGGGGCTTTTCGTGTTCCGGGCGTGATGAAGGTGTACGAAGGGGTAGCAGAAGAGTGTCCCGGACTGCTGGGCTTGCTCTCCGCGCTACCTGCGGAGGACTTGTGCCGTCACTGCCTAGCTCATCTCTTGTAGTAATATGAATCGAAAAGCCCTAAAGTGCTTGTGTGCACCCAAGTGTTAGGGACTGACTCAATTCCGGCTCTGCTAAGTTGTTAAATCTAAAGTAATTGAAGAAAAGGCTATAAGAGCTRAGGGGTGGTAAATCTTCCTTTTTAATTTTTTTTTTTCTTTAACGAATAACATGTAAAGTTGAACTCACCACAATTTACCCCCTCCCTTCTTTCTCTCTAAAGCTGTTGTGTCTGTCGACGGCAAGCCGGTGAGACTTCAGCTCTGTGACACAGCTGGTCAGGTCAGTGGAGCCACTTACTTGATTTAAGTGACAGCGGGAGGGGAGAAGTTGTTGCTGTTGGGCAAAGTAGTCCTGCAAATRACTTCATGGATTTGAAAGTATTCCCAGTGTTTGATCACGTTATTATCCACTGTCATTTTCACTGCTGGTGAACTCACTTCTTTGCCTGTCAGTTGAAGGGTGGGGGACTTACTGTGCCTCCATGCAGGGGCTGGGCACAGGCTGTTGCTTTGCTGGCTCAAGCTGCTGCTCTGTTTAGCCTGACTAGAAAGGCTGAACATATTGGGGATTCAGCGGCCACCTGGTTTTCTCTTTGAGTGCCTGTCACTGTCTTTATTTTTGCTAAATTACTGYGGGTTTATGAATTAGGGTGTTTGGGATGTACGCATGCAAAGCATCCAYAGCTGTAGGTGTCCAAAGATAGAGACTGTGTTATTGAAGGAAAAGAAGCTGGAGGRAGAAAAGTGTCCTATTGAATGTTGTCCATGGAGCCTTCATATTTGCCATTCCTGCTCCCTTAGAAAGTGTTTCAAGGCTGAGATTTGCTGTAATCTAAGACCTGAAGAGATGAGGGGGCTGATGACTCTCATCTTCACTTTGTGTGATACATAAAAAGAGTCCATTTCTTACCATCTTTGATTTTTTGGAAGAGCCAGGCTTGTACCACCCTGAGCAGTGTGCCACACTGGGCTTGCCAGGGGTCAAGGTTGGGTAAGCAAAAGTAGCCAAAAATATTTTGCTACCTTGCTGWTATTTAAAGGCAGTGGGAATTACGATCCTGTGCAGCTTTGTGGATCTAGGTCTATGCCTTCACCAAAATCACGCTGAAAAATCTCAGTGGTCTTAACACACAAACCTATTTAGATGAGTAGTAACTGGGCGCCCTACTTAGGAAAGGGRTTTTAAGGGCTATGCTGTACTAGACAGCAGTGTAGGACTCCCATGTGCCCTACAAGCTAAAACTAAGATCCTGCAAACAGCCTTCTTGAGGTAAAGATACGAAATCAAACAGCAGAACTGTTCCATGATTTTGTGTCCTCCTGAAGAGATGGGGTGGTACTGCAACAGTCTTGGCTGTGCATTTTCATATGCRGAGTGTGGCAGGTGAAATTGCCATTGCGTGACCGCCTATGGACAAGCAGTGCCTGTGGAAATGCAGCTGCAAAGCTGCAGGAGGGATGGGCTGGCCCTGTCACCTCTTGCCTTCCCTGCCATTAATGGTTAAGATGTTTGCTCTAGCTGCCCAAGTACAGCTGGAATGGGTAAAGTTACTGCCTTTAAAATGAAAGAGTTATCTAAACTCACAGAAATTGTCCTGAGTAAAAGATTCCTGGCTGGATACTTTGGTAAAACTGCTGCTGGGAAATGGCTGCTGAAATCTGCAGCTAAAGAAAAGTACTCCAGGCAGCAGGAAAAGTACTCCAGGCAGCAGGAAATTCTATTTCAGCATTACTAGCCCTGCAGATYATGGACCTACCATTCAAAGGGCAGRAGTGTATTTGGGATATAAAGGGCACTATTTCATCTTGGTAGCAACCCTTCAGATCTGGGGTTTGCTTCCCAAACCCATTGAATTGAGCCCATTTGAGTTTTCTCATGTAGCAAGGAGAGGCAATTGCATGGCAAGGTGCCCTTCTGCAAACAGCCTTGTTGTTCAGAGCAGCATCTCAGTAAATGTGGGGCTTTTTCAAGGCAAGTGGTGAGAGCCTGGTTTTCTCTGAGGCTTAATCTGAAATCAAGAGAGCTAATGAAGCTATTTTTCTTGTCTTGTGTTTTATAAATCATTGTCTCTTTCAGAGACACTGCTACAAGATACTCATTTGAGCAGAACAAGACTGCTGAGTCTTCCAGGGGGCTTTAAACTGCATATCCTGGGCCTCCAGAGGCTCTGAAGCAATATTTCACATCTTGAAAATTAACATGCGACTTGCAATTCATCAGTAAACTGGTACCAGAGAGATGTTTTCAGCTTTGTATTTCTATGCACTTTCAGTTCCAAGCTTTTGAGAACAAGGTCCATTTTAATTAAAATRTCACTACTGCTGAGGTAAATCCTACCTGTTCAGGCTGCTAGTGTTACCGTGCTTTTATCCTGCTGCCAGCATAAAACCAGCCTGCCTAGAGTAACTCTTGCTTCTAGCTACATTCTTYCCTGAGAATCAGCACACCTTTGTTACCATGAGGTGTTGGACGTTTTTGWGGCTAGGTCCTGAAGTTGAGAAAGGGCCTTGCTTTGCTGGAGTTTGCTCTAAAAGAAAAAAAATAGCCCAGAAGGGTAGTGCTGGGAGGCCTGTGTGCSGTTTGTTTGATGTGGCATGGGTGGGAGGCAAAGGTAAAGCTCTTACTCTATGCTATTGGCATGTTAAGCCTGCACATTGTAAGCCATTATTGCTCCCATCACATTTAAATCCCTGGGCACAATGGCAGGGAACTTTTCCCCATATCCTGTAGGATAAGTAGTTACCAGTTTGAAAGCCGACTGCAGGAAAGGTACCCAGAAAGGTACAACTGCTGCCACACGTCTTCTTTGCCCTTGCCAGTGTCTGTCGGCAGAACAACTTCGAGGTGTCAGAGCTGCTCTCTGACTCACCCCTAGAAGAGGTGGGCCTATAGAAATTGCTTTCTCCCTCTACCATTTGTGGCTTTTTGTGCCCTAACCTGCTTCCTACAGCTTTGCTTCTTTGCTGACGTAGGGCAGAGGGCCTGTACAAAGAGCAAAGGAAATATTTAAGCACTTGAAATAACCTGTGGAATTAGTCAGAAAATCTCAGGTACGTGGGGAAGCCACCACTTTTGTCCTGTGTGCCCAACGGTGGCATGATACTTGCTGACCGGCAGCCACGGCACCTCAGGCTGGGTGCAGGTGGCTTCTGTTTGTAGCACGCCTCGCTGGGTGGGCTGGGTGCTCATTTTGGGACACCTGTGAAAATGACAGTGGCAGCTTCCCCAAAGGTCGGGGCAGGCTAGATCTGCTCTTCTTGTGGAGTGCTAACATGGTTTTATTCTGTACAGGATGAATTCGACAAGCTCAGGCCTCTGTGCTACACCAACACAGACATCTTCCTGCTGTGCTTCAGCGTGGTGAGCCCTTCATCCTTCCAGAACGTGAGTGAGAAGTGGGTTCCTGAAATTCGCTGCCACTGCCCCAAGGCACCCATTATCCTGGTTGGGACGCAGTCGGACCTCCGGGAGGATGTCAAAGTCCTCATCGAGCTGGACAAGTGCAAAGAAAAGCCAGTGTCAGAGGAGGCTGCAAAGCTCTGTGCTGAGGAAATAAAAGCTGCGTCCTACATCGAGTGCTCCGCTTTGACTCAGAAAAACCTCAAGGAGGTCTTTGATGCAGCCATCGTGGCTGGTATTCAGTACTCGGATACCCAGCAGCAACCAAAGAAATCCAAGTGTAGGACTCCAGACAAGATGAAAAACCTCTCCAAATCCTGGTGGAAAAAATACTGCTGTTTTGTATAGGAGTTGCRAGGACCTGAGTGCTTTTCTGAGGAAATCAATAGAGGCTATATTAGCTGAAATCTCAATTTGTGTCGTCCTGAGTGTATAGTGTAGATCTGTATGTATGTGTATATGTTGCTACTGGATAACTTGGTTGCCCTTTTGAGGATTGCAGAAGGATTCTTAGTTAAGTAATTGCTATAAATCAGGTCTGGCATCCAGTTTTGTGACCAGAACTTCATATTAAGGAAAAGAAAAAAGCACTATGTGTCTGTGAGCGTAGAAGGATATGTCCAAAGGATTCAACTCTTGAGTTGTAGGTGTGTGTGGTGGGGAGGAGCACAACAGAGGCCTTCACTGCCGGGGCTTTGCAGGAGGAACGCACAARCAACGGTGGAAATGTAGAGCTCTGTACATGGACGATCAAAGGGAAAAATAACACTGTGCCTCCTAATTGACTTTTGTAGCTTTAAAACCCTGCTCCTACTCTCTTTGTGTCTTCCTAAGCCAATGCTCTTAGGGATCACTTTAAAAAAGGGTATGCAAGAGGTGTAATCTATACGCAAATGCCATGGTTAAAAAGGTCATGAATATACCTTCAGCTTGTGGTGAGGGAACCTAATCCCTTATGGAGCTGACATCTCATTTGTCACCTCCTTACTTTCTCAAAGTCCTTTCTGTTTCCTTCCCTGCCTTTCCCAGGAAGCCGAGTAGAAGCCCAAGAACATGACCAAGCTTTAACTCGCTACCTCGAGCATGGCAATTTCYTCTGTGTTTTTTCAGACATGCTGACAGTTCATCTATTTCAGCTCAAAAGAATGTAAATACTGTTGTGTTCAGTTTGTTTTTTTTTCCTAAGTGATGTAACAAATATCTGTGCAGCACCGTATAAACCGCATCTGGATTTAAGTCTACAGCCAAGAATTTCAGGATGCCCCACTTTACCTTTTAAGGCTGCTAAACAAATAACAAATCAGGCAGATTGAGATTTGTAACAAACTGGACCCTAGAAMTTGAGGCTGCTACATGCTCTTCAGGATGCTCTTTCCAACCAAGTTAATGTTTCCCTTCTAAAGGTAACAGTCACTTGTGGTTGAATCTTGTCCAAGTTCATAGCTGTGCATTTTCTGAGGCCACCCTGGAAGCGTAACAGATAATTCTTCTTCATTTTTCCCAGATCAGTCCAACAAATTAACTGAAATGTGCCTGAAATGTAGCTGAGGGATCAATGTAGGGTTGAGTGTGAGCTGTTTTCTGACTGAATCTGGTTCCTACTGAACTAAGCCTAATTGCAGTTCTAGCGAGTTCAAGAAACATGAATGGTAACACAACTCTCTGCAAAAATCAGTGTTTAAACCTGTTCTGCAGAGGACGTTTAGTTTGTGCTGTCTGTCTGCCTTTTTATGGCCACAACTACTTTCCCCCCAGTCCCTAGATAGTTCAAGATCAAGTTTTTTTTCCTTTGGCTATAGCCTTGAAGTGACCTTTTCCTTATTCTTTAACTAAACTGCAATGACAGAAGGCCAGAACCTTTTTTCATCAGAAATGAATCAATGCCTGATATAAGGAACAGTGGAGGCCATTTGAATTGATAAAGCTGACCACAGTTTACCTCCTGGCCCACTGAAGAAAATGATACTATGTAAATGGATTCTGGGCTGTTGGCACAGGCTCCAGGGACAGCATTTTTTCCTTCTTTGCAGAAGAATGAGTGCAGAATGGGTAATGTTCCACCACTGAAAACTTGAAAACGGGATGGAAATCTTTACCTAGGGCCTAATTCAATAAAAATATGTTGGCTTCTGAACTGTAAGAGCCTGGAAAAACAGTTTTCATAGCACAGAAGCTGGATGCATTTAACTTGGTTGCATCTGGTTGRTAATGGTTTAATGTTTACTGGTCATGAAGTTAACATCTGAGCCGTTATATTTCTTACTCAAATGCTTTGACAGGATTTCAGATATGCAGTCATACTGACGTCTCGGAGAAAAACAGAAAGCTAGGTTTCTCTTGGGTGCTTTCCTTCTCTGTAAGAAACCGTCTCGGTTGATCAAAACTGTGGGTTTAAGGAGGAGACTGGCTTGAGTCTGAGCAGCTTCCATTTACAAAAATAACAAAATTTCCTCTACAAGATCATACTGCTTGTTATCATGCTGTACTGGAAGCAGTAGGTTATACTTTATAAGCAGCCTGTTTCATAGTCTGGARTAGCATTACTTTTAATGTAGCCAGCTGTGACTGTTTCTGAAGATGTGATTTATATACAACTTGTTATAGCCTTTTACTAGTTGTGTGTAAACTGAGGTCTAATAACTTTATGGATACTGCTCTACACGGGGCTACACAGGGTCTAGGTTTTAGAAATATTACTTTTAAAATTACCAGTATTTTATGAGCTCAAATGAGGGGGAGATGTCTCTATGTAGTCTATAATCTGATGTGCCTTATAAAAAAAACTCTCTTCTGTTTTCTAAGTGTAGGCTATATTCCAAAAGAAATATTTCATGTGAGAATGGTATAAATGAGGTATTTGGAAATAAATTCTGACCTTGACCTATGTATGTGTCTGCCTCTGCTGCCTGTTGAGGAGGCTGGAGGGCGGTCTGGCCATGCACTATGCCAATACCCAGCTTTCACAGTGCCTCAGCAGAAGGCCTCTGCCCAGAAAATGCAGCCTTTTCCCTGCACTGCCCCATCCCCAGGCGTCTGGGCTGGGTGGGAAGGGTGTGATGGCCAGCTTTCTGTCTCCCTGCCAGCACTCCACAGCAGCATCTTGCTATGGCTCTGTGAGGCATGGACAGGCTCGTTGTGCTTGGCCCAAAAAGTGGGGTGAACRGCAGGGAGCACAGTGCAACTGGGGCAGCTCAGGGAGCACCGAGGCTGGCAATGTGGTGTTTTGCTGCTGCACGTTGTGCCACAGGTGTCCTGAAGGAGCCAGAGGCRTTTTTGGAAGAGCAAAGCCCATTCCCTCTTGGCACTATGGATCTTTTCACTCCTTTCTGGGTCCTGTCCATCCTGCCAGGGCCAAGGCATGTGAGGTTTGAGGTTATTGGTGCTCAGGAGCTGGATGGCCATGGCACAGAAGCCTTCCACCCTTCAGTGCCACTGTGTTAGCCAAGTGGGGAGCAGCATCTAGGCCTCCCGCAGATCTGGTGTGCTGCTCCAGAGAAGGAGTTTTGCTCKGGACCAAGGTTTGTTGTTTGTTTTTCTGGGAGCTGAGAGGAGCAGACATGCTGGGAATGGCATACCAAATTGCCTTCGCATGAAGCCTGTCTCTTGGGCTATGAGGYCAAGGCATTTTCAACCATGGGAATGCACACGATCTGCACAAAATAGAGGAAGGAGATCAATGAATTCTTCCTCTTTCTCGTGGATGGTTCCTCACTGGAACAAAGCCTTGGCTTCTCTGCTTTGTGAACTGCTGTGCTGGGGMGTGCTGGAGGCTGGTTCTCCTGGTTGTGCCTGCAGCACAGCAACTCTGCCCAAGAGCCCAGCTTGCCAGCAGGCTCCTTTCTGGTGAGTGCCTGGTGTGGAGTCACCACTGCCCTTGCTGGTGCCTTCAAAGAATCACTTCCATGGGGTTTCTGTGCTGTGGGGTGTGGAGTTGGGGTGTGCTGGCTGGAGACCAAGTCACCCCACCTTTGCATGCTGACCTTGCAGGAAAGGGGGCTCTACTAGCACAGAGTCCAGAACCTGCTGTTACCAAGTCCTGGCATAAAAGTCCCTCTGCTACCTGTGGGGTGTCGCTTCTTTGCTGAGTTGGGCTGCTGTCTTACACATCCCGGCATCTGGGCAGGGCTAAGGCAGTTCAGGTCATCCTTCATGCCACAGTAGCTCTGTGCATGTGTGTGCTGCTGTGATCAAAAGGCTCCCTCAGCTACCCTGCTTCAGATACTAGATGGGCTGGCAGCTGGGGCTGATAAGGGTGTACTGAAGTAAGCCTGCTGTACCTAAGGTTTCTCAGGAATGCTAAAATCGCTGATGCTTTATGATAGATGGAAGTTCCCAGGAGAGGACTTTGTTTTCTTTCATATCAAATTAAGTGGTTTAGGAAAAATTCAACTTTTTCTTTTTCTTTGATTCATRGAGAAAAAATTCACCTTTATCATTTTTCCCCCTGTATTTTGWGGATTGGACATACTTCTATTGAAAATTGACTAGAGCTGAAACATTGACAAATGTGACAGTTTGTCCTTACAAGGTGTCTGAAAGGACACTTCACTGCATTCTTTGCTTTTGATTTTCTTTCTAGATGCCAGTTGCTGAGCACAGAGAGGGAGGCACTGCTGCAGATGGGGTTTTTGTAGGATCACGTGCAGCTGGCTTAATGTATGTATTATGCTTGAACATTGAACCTTGCTGAAGTGCATGAGTGCCCCTACAATTGAGCAACCTTGCTGCGCTCTTGTAATTGATGTGCTCTCTTGTTGACAGAGATCTCTGTCAACTTCTGCCTGTAGTGGTGCCCTGGCATGCAGCAACTTGAGGAGAGAGGGAAAACAACTGCTCAGGGAAGAGTGAGACATTATAAACCTCAGGAGAACTGGCAAAGGGACTCCTGGGCGATGGGGAGTGATAGACTACTTTTACCTGCTTTAATCATAAGCAGATTAAAAGCCCAATGAGAGTAATGCATGAGGAAACGAACAACCCCAAGGAGGGCTATTAGGTWTTAAAATACTGCCTTTTCTTTAGGAAGTCTCAAAGCTATGGAYAGCTGGAAGCTGGGAGGAAAAATCACTCATTTGCTTGGTTCTAACATTCTCTWCTTAAGCATCTGTGCTGACTGGAGACAGGATGTGGGATGAGGTGGACTTTGGCAYCAATCAGCCTGATTGTCACAGTCTATTTAATGTTTTTGAAAGAGCAGTATGGATTTCAGGCCAACAGCAGGACCCCAAGWTCCAACAGGACTTTCTGAAGCCTTAGCTTCCTACATTGCTGGCAGCCAGCAGGAAGATGTAATGGCTGAGGATTGTTCATTATCCAGTTAGKGCATAACTTGGGGAACAAGCAGTTGCGTAACCAAATGAATTTTCCTCTTCTGAGGCAGAGTATTCTTCAGCATCACAGATTTATTTCTCCACAGTTTTAACAGGGTGAATAGATCAGTGTGGTGTATGAAAAAAGGCATTAAACCTCACCTTGGAGCAGCTTTTTATTCAGCAAGGAAAATGTGTCTAGAGAAGGAGGAATGAGGAGCAGCCCTGCTGATCTCCAAGGGACTGGAGCAATCTGAGGAGCTSCCATCTGGCTTAGAGACCTGTGTTAGACACAGATTCAGACTCCAGTGCTGRGAGTGTCCCCAGGCACCTGCTATTCTCTAGGTCTGTGCATTTAGGTTGGACCCTGATCGTATTATTTGGAGGCAGAAGAGGAATCCTTTCACCCAGATCAGCAGAGTTGCAGACCTGTAAAATTTTATATAGCCTGAAAGAGACTCAGGCAGGGACTCCTGTTGAGCTTCTGGCGCTGCAGATACGCTTACAATGACATCTCTGGCACTTTCACCCTGGCTTCACTGGGAAGGATGAATATTGATCCTCTCCTGCTGCTCAGAGTTTTGCTGCTCCCTGTGATCCCCTGGGACAAATCTCCCATATGATRTTTCTGACTTCTGGTTCACAACTCAGTCCATTAACTCCAAACATTTTTCTAAAGCCCTTTTCTCTTGGAGGGTAATTTTAGCAGCAGTGGCTTGGATTAATATGGATGGGATAAATATGCCATAGGATAAAGCATGGTCCTTGTCCAGACAGCTGCTACTTTTCCTCTCATAGTGGCACATCCCTGGCCATGTGTGTGCCATGGGCTCTCTGTGGCCACCTGGCCTGGATCCCTGGTCAGAGAATCACTTAGATTGGAAAAGAACTGTAAGATCAAGTCCAACCATTAGCTCAGCACTGCCACATCCACCTCTAAACCATGTCCCTAAATGCCACATTTATACATCTTTTACATACCTCCAGGGATAGTGACACCACCCTTTCCCTGGGCAGCCTGTTCCAATGACGCCTGAGTGTTCCAAGTTCCTGAGGTGCTTGTTAACTGTAACAGAAAACAAGTTCCAAGCAAAAATGTGATTTTTATATTTGGTGTTTCCATTTTCAAGTTGCTGATGCAGTGAGAACTGCACACATGGTGGCCTGCCTTTTTTCCTGGCAGGCACTTGGTCTTCCATGGTTCAACAGGTTCACACCATAAAACTGCTGCACTGTTTTCCTCTGCCTCACTACACCTCATAGTCTTTCAGTAGAGGAACACTGAACAAAATTTATCGGAGGGCAGTGCTTGGACAATAACCCCCACTTTCTCACTCTCACTTTCCACAGCCACCCCTCCCCAGCATTCCCYTCTCTATAGGCAATTTTCTCATTTATTTTTAATTCAAAATGGCATGTTGCCTGAAGCCTGGTGGTCAGCATTTTTTCTGCTGCCTGTATCCCATTCTTCCATCTTTTGAGCTCCGTCATGGTCTTTCCTCATTTTAATTACAAGCTCAGCAGGCTTTCCCTGTTTCTCAGGGTTGAGCAAAACCACTTCTTTTATTTTTCTGCTCATTTTCCTGTAATCTCCTACAGCCCACCTGGGTGAATCTGGGGAGATGATGGGCAGCAGAGCAAAGATGGRCAGCAGATGTTGCAGAGGAAAGACTGAAGATTTGGTTGTGATAGCGAGGGGTAAAGTCCCTCCTGCTCCTCGTCGTTTTGATGGTGATARGGTGATAAGGTGGCTCCAAACTCAGGGATGGCTGTTGACTTCTTGGGGTGAGGCTGCCTGCATCTGCTGGGCTACAAGACAGAGCCCTGGCCATTTTCAGAGGGCTTTGAAATACACTCTGATGATGTCCTCTGGGAGATAAGAGATTGCAGGGAGAGGAAGGTGTTCTGGGAAACAGTTTTAACAGCACCTATGTTTATCTAGGCTGGGTAACCCAGAAGGAGACCAAAACCTGGGCTGCTGACACCTGAGAAGATATGCAGGGATTCAAGCAGAAAATGCAGAATAATGCCAAACCTTGGGGTTTCAAAGTTGAAACCAATCAATTTTCTAGCATCTGACTCAAGCCTGCAGTTGAATGAGGCAGGCATTCAKGGGTACAGCCTTCCCTAGTCCTTTCAGTATCTGCATGGAGCTTTTACTCGTGAAGTTGTCTTCTCCTTTGCAGATGTGGCTATTGCTGCTCATGTGGCTGCCCAGGACAGCCAGCTTCAGAGGTCCCACACGTCTGGGTGTAGAGAAGTATAACATTAAAAAGTATTTGCTTTAATTGGTTTTTAACTGAGCTCCTGTTCATTCCATCACATCATCCCTAGCTTGAGCATTGCAGGAGGTGGTGAAGAGCAGTTTACTGGTCAATAGGTAGCCAGGTGACCAGGAAAATGTCAGGGTGATGCAATCCACTGCCTCCTCTGTTTTGTAAACCACAATTGTGTTTGCTTTTTTTCTCCGCAGCTGAAAAATCCCAGCTTTTATATAATGTCTCCTCATAGAGCAGTTTCTCCCTCCTCTGAGTCATTTTATCTGCTGTCTAGCCTAGCCCCACCATCTCACTCCTGAGGGACAGAGAGCAAAGCTACAGGCAAAGTCTGTATCCCATGTTTTGTTCTTCAGCACTCTTCCTGGTACTGCCCAATACTTTCCTGGTGATGCCTCAACAGGTTTTGGTGTTGAACCTTCTAAAATTTTCTGGAAATCCAGCCATCCTGTCCCTGAGATCATCCCCCCCTGCCCGCCCCCATGCTCCAAAGGGGGCCTTTAGCCCTTAACAACTTCAGCACCTTTCCAGAAGCATTTGCCTTCAGAGAAGACAGACTGGCACTTTCCCACCAGACCATATTGTCCACGTGGTCCCATTATGTTACTCTTTATTGTAATTTATTCATCTACCCTCCGTGTGAGCATACAGGAAATAGTCTGTTGTGAGAGTGGTACTGGAGAGGAGAAACTGCCCAGGGTGTCTTCCGATCCAAAATTTTCAATGGATCTGTGATCCTGACAAATATGAAAGTTAAGACTGCTTTCTGCATCATCCCCTCCATCAGGATGACACAGACAKTGCAAGTTTCCTGCTGCACCGCAGTACTATAAGGCTCCAGTACCCCAGGCCAAGATGTTCAGGTGTGACACAATTGTTTGCCACTTTGGTGGGTAGCTCACTAGGGATAGTTCAGTAGCTGATCACTGTCCCTGTAGAAATCAAGTCCCTTTTATCATTATTTCAAGTCAGATTGCACTAATCCCCCCTTGCATTTTGCCTTTAGGAGGCCACAAATTTTTGTGTTGCCTAACATAGGAGGCAGAGCAGCAGCACAAAATTATGTTCTCCTGCCAAAGTTCTTTGAGAAAGAGGTCTTCATGTCCTTCTTCAAAGGATAACTTAAAATTTTTGACCCACTGGACAAAAATTTTTGACCCACTGGACTTAAAATTTTTGACCCACAAATCTTTTGTGCAGGATTTGTCATTTGCCCGGTTAGAATGGATACTCAGTACATTTAATCAAAATTACATTGAAAATGTTCCCATCACAAATTTGGTTATTAGAGGCACTTGTGCGAATATAATATTTATGGTGGCAACCTAGAGAGCAGATTTGGCCTAGTAATCGCAAAATACTTGTTTTCTGAGAGATTGTGATCCCAGTTTTTCAGCAACGTACAGCTRCTGTTTCTTGACTTCAAGCCATGAACACAACTGATACACTGTTGCTCTAGGCCAGGAAAAAATGGAGTATGATATTATTATAGCAGCTGCCTTTAGCAGGAAAATGCAAAAGAAGCAAGCAGGTTGGACTCTAACCTGATTTTAAAGAGGTGAAATTTCCCCTCTKTGCTTTGGGAGCTTATTGTCAGGATGCAGACAGCAGCCTGTGGATATGATCAGGCATTTAAACCTCTGTGAATCCAGAGAAGCAACTGCTACATGCAATGCTTTTGGGAGCAAAACCATCAAAATACTGATGAGAAACAGACAGGAGGCACTTGGAGTTGATGATGGAAGGTGCTTGATAAGCACCGTTTTTGTTTGGGATCCAGGCCAGATTTTTAGAGTTCTTCATTCTGAAGGGTCAGTTAAGCAGTCACTAAACCCCTTTAAAGTGCCACAAATCCAACCTAATTGAGACCAGGTGGTTTTGACTGGGGGCTGCATTTGCTGGTAAAGTTTTGTGGCGTGAACCAGGACTGGCTGACCAGGAAGCAGCCGCAGTTCCTGATTGATCTGCAACAGTTCAAAGTGAACCCACACATCCCAGCAACTTTCTTATGGGTCCTTTATGTCACTTTTCTGTACAGCTGAAGTCATAACATTTATGAGTCTTGAAATGTTGACCTGTGCTTTGGATGCAGAACACCAAAGAGGAGAGAGCAGCACAGTGGAAGAAAAGGAAGTGGCAGTGGCCAGGGTCCGGGTTGCAACCAAGCAGTACCCTGGGACTGCTGGCACTCTTCACAGTCCTGACACTGTCATTTCTGTAATAAGCAGGATATAAAGRTGTTTGGGGCTGGCAAGTGCTAGATGCTAGGGTCCTGGTTTAACACAAGCCCCCACTTCCTCTGTAGTCTGGTCTATCGGCGTCAGAGGCGCATTTCCACCCGAGGACAGAAGTTACTGCGCAGGTTGCTATTCATCTTCCCCTAACACTGTATTTCTCACCCAGGCACTTCCGTTTCTGATGATTAGGAATCCAGATGGCAAGAAGATAGCACATTCTGGTGTTTACAAATAGCTTTGTCTCCCTGGGTTGACCAGTGTGGAGGTCCTCAGGACACATTGCCCATAAAATCCCCATAATGGAAGGGCTTGGCATTGCTCTTTCCCCCACCYATTTCTCTTTTCCTATTCTGGTTGGTGGTATTATTCCCAAGAGCAATTTTCCAGATTGATAATTTCCTGGGATGCTGCAACCAGGCTGAATCTTCTGCTTCAAAGATGATTCCATTGCCTCTTGCAGGTCTCCACAGCCAACATGCACAGCTTCTCAAAAGCAAGCACTTGAGTCGGAAAATGTGCAACAAATGGAATGGCCACATTGATGGTGCTCATTTGGAAAAGGAGATAATCTCCTTTGTTTGCACTACCACATGTTAATGGGTGAAGCATCTGCGACGTTTGCTCAATAAAGCTGATGCTGGACTTGTCTCCATTGCCTAGAAAATCCTCTTTAATCTTGTGAAATGCTATCTCTGTAATAAGAAGTATATCATGGCTTGCATCACTTTGCTTTTCCCCCTCTATTGTCTCAGTCCGGTGTGGTGCCAATTTGCAAATATTTAGCAGGATTAAAGCATTAGGCTTGTGTGGAGGGGARAAGCATCATGTAGTGTGAAGAGAAAAAGAAGAGACAGAATTTATTRTATAAGTGTGATTCCAGACACTTTTTACTCAACACTTGAAGTGTTTTGGCTTTACTTCTCCTGCAGCAAGCTTGCACCCAGGCAATTCATGCCTCCACCTTTAATAAAAATTAGACGCTGTTTGTTCCTTTTGGGCTGCATTATGACACAATAGTTAAATAAGTATCTGATTTGTCTGTGATCCATTTGGCAGTGCTTAGAGGCGGGATTGCTCCGGTTGGGTGGCTTAGGAAGGTCTTAGCTTTGTGTGCTTTTCTAAGCAGGCAGATGGGGCTGCTTATGTGAAGAGAAGGAGAGTTTTAGTGAAACGAAGAGGGAGAGAGGTGGGGTTTTCCCTTTGCGGTCTGGTGTTTTGGGTTGCAGACTCAGGTCCCAAATCTGCTCCCGGTTACACTGTGTAACTCTAAAATAACTTGATTTACAGCAGCCGGCTCTGGATTTAACTCAGCATAATTGATGGCAGAGTCTGGTCCTTATTATTCATTCTGCACCCAGCCAGTTTAAAGGGTCAGGGGAAATATCTGAGGAACAGAACTGCCTTTGATCTTCGGTTTAATATTTCTGCTACATTTTACGCACACAAAGRGCTAGCATGGCCTTTTCCTAAGAATTGTTGGATAAAGAAAGTCATGCAAAGCGGTCCCTCTGATGGTGAGGAAGATTCTGGGGTGAGTTAAGTGTAAAGTAGAAAGAAGTGAAAAAAGATGGATTTATCCCACTGTTCTTCCTGCTAATAAGGCTRTATACAGGTAAAGGAAAGAAAAATGGTTAATGAATACACAGCCTCTGTGTTACATCTCTTTATTTGCAATTATTGGTTTCAGTGACACAGAAAATGACATTGTGTCCTCCAACACTGTCACTCTAATACATAGTGGGGCAGTTGCACCACTTTTGCCAACATATACCCTACACCTGCACTACCCAGTCATTATTCTAAGWACAGTGGAATCAGAACCAGCTTACTGTTTGCACATGCTGACTTTTGTGACATCGGTGGTGATACTTAATTTCCTCACTCTCCCAGAATGTAACAGGAAGTGTCAAGAGGGTTAWGGAGAGGTGATACATATATCTGTAACATCTGTTCCAGATATTCACCAGGGCCCAGCTAATAATTTGTATTTGATGCCAYCTGAGCATGACTTGCTTTTCCTCTTTGCTTTGCAATTCACCTGTAGCAAAACAATGGATGATTGAGAGGCGTTTTTCAACACCTGATGAGAGGCTATGCAATGTGGCTTCCCCAGCATGCCRGCAGCTCAGGCTTTCCTTTGGAGAAAACCTAGGAAATCCAGCCTCTCCAAACCAAGTTATCCTCCATGCAGGGCAACCAGTGGTCAGAGGGTCAAGATTAACCTTCAAGGACTGTTTTAACAGGTTTCCAGATAYTCCCATTATCCAGCAGGTTTCCAGGCCAGACTGACTGTGGAGGCTTCTATGTGTTTGGAAGCATCAAAGAGGAACAAAGACTTCTGCTAGGATTGTCAGAGTTTAAGCTGGGTGCAGATTGTGCAAATAACTTTGCAATGGTCCAAGGACTCAGCTCTTGACCAGTAAGGTGGGAGAGAACATGAGGTGAGAAGGAAAATAGCACATGAGCACAGAGCCTGCTATAGGGAGAGAGAGCCTTAGGCAGTGGAAGGGCTTGGGCTTCAGGAGTTTTATTTTTAAATMTCTACCCCTGATTAGAGAAAAATCCTTATCATTCCATATTGAGGTATGTGTGGGAGACCTGCCTGCAAAATGATAGTGTTTAGAAAAAAAAATGGAAAGAGCATACATTTTCAACAAATTCCTTGTATTGACCAGAAAAGGAGGCTGTCTTTRAAGGCTGTTCCAGCCTTCCAGCTGAATACATACCAGGAATGAAGAGCTCTTCAAGACTGTATTGACATTTTTACCCAGCAGCATATAAAGAAGTGCTGCACCATAAAAAAATCAGTCTATCTGTTGTGTGTGTGTGTAAATTTTGTCTGTTTCTTTTGCATATTATTTCCACGACTTGTTGATATTCAAGCTGACGCTGTGGAAAATYGGCTATTTTCACTTCACACAGGGAATTAATTATACTTTTGCCATTCTGACTTGCAGAATTCMTGCCAGATAATTTCCATGTAAGATTAGGGGACTAAGCAAACCTATGAAAAGCCAAACAGCCCCACTGCCCCCACAGTATTGAGGGACAGGCAATCAGAGCCCAATTAATGTCCCCAGAAAGGTTTATGCATTTTGGCTGTCACCCAAAAACAAACATGATAATGGCTGGATTTGTGCRCAGCCTGTGCCAACTTTTAGCTTGAAGTCCATGAATTGTTCCGTGTGTGATGGGCTGATAGGACAACCCCATGGACAGACCATGAGCTGTCACAGAGCACTGGCTGAACAGCAGCAGCCCCTCTGGGTGAGCGAGATGCCTCAGCCCTGCTTGCTCATGTGTCCTGCAAAGACTCCCATCCCGCTCCGTCCGGTTCAGGAGAGGCTCTCCAGCAGGATGTGCCAAGCCTGAATTGCCTGGATCCCTGGCTTACAGCTGCACAGGGCACATGTACCAGTTCTGAACTCCCTGCTCTGCGTGCTGCCCCAGCTACACCCAGTCCCTGCAGCTCTAAGTGATCCAGGAATCCCCAGGGTGTGCTGCACACACCCTGCCCACACAGGCCAGGAAAGCAGGAGGGCATTGCCTCTCCTGGAAATACCTGGAATACCTGTAGACCAAACAGTGCTCCCTCACAGCACCCCCAGGGACCTTCCTTCCCTATGCTCCCGCTTTTCATCTCTGCCTCCTCACTGCTGGTCCTGCCTAACCTCCCAGGGAAGGCATGTCCTCTCATGGTCTGTGCAAGGGTTTGGGTTTGGATTGAAACTTTGGCCTGTGGGGCCATTCCTACAGTTTTGGAGTGGTTTTCCTTTCCAAGAATCTGCTCTCCAATACAAGCAGAGTGAAGGTATTTCCTCTTGTAATTAGTCCTTGAGCTTTAGGAAAAAAATGCAACTTTTTAAAGGGGAAGGATTTCAAACCCTCACTGAAGAGGAGCATCCACGATGACCCATCTTCTGATTTTACTGTCTTGGCAAGGTCAAATCCTGCTTCCAGTGGACCACTAAATGAGATTTACTTTACACCTATATGCCCAGAAAAAAAGTATTATAGGCCTTCTCTCCCACTGAATGAGAGAAGTCAAGGGTCAAAACCTGCTCTTTCCTTCCATGGCTGAAATGATCTCTCTGCAGCCTTGACCTGCAGGTCTGTTCTCATATGGGAGCTGAAATCAGAGTTTGAGCTGGGATACTGTCTGGCAGAAATACCTGTTGTGTGTGTTGGAATATGGAATTCACAGGAATATGTGAAATTTCCCTTTCAGTGACAGGCAGCACCACAGCCATGACAACCCCTGCCCTAATTAGTCCCCCTAAGACTGATGTGCATCTGGAGGTAATGCAGGCTTTCATTTCCACAGGGAGAGGCTTTTGGCAGGCAGGTAGGAGCAACAGAAAGCTGTGCACCCAAGCAGCATTGCAGAGGGAGCCCTGCCYTTTCCTGGCAGGCAGCAGCTTGCTCCAGCCCTGCCCCAGGAACGGGGTCTTCCCACAGCGTGGCCATCCAAGGCTGGCTCCGAGCAGAGGGTGGCAGGGAGGGCTCAGGAACACCCAGACTCCCCAGCTCTGAGCAGGGCAGCTGAAGAGAGCTGGCAGTCCCAAGCACACCCTGCTGCTTGCCAGGGAGGGGACATTGTGTGTCTGGGGCAGCCCTTGGGATGGAGCAGAACTTCACTCTCAAATCTCAGTAGGAAAGAGAGGCATGCAGGGCCTGACACCCAGGAAATGCACATTACAGGGGCTGTGTCGTGCCATAGTAATAGGAAAGGCACTGTGCCTGCCCTACACCCTGCCCTACCTGGGAATTCCTGAGGGAAAGATGATGGAGGCTGCTGTGTTAGTGCCTTGAGCCTTCCAGCCAGCAGAAGACTCCTCCAGGATGGCCAAATCCTTGTAAGAAGGAAGAGCAGCACTTTGACTCCTGTGCTGAGATTACAGTGCACGGTTCAAACCTGGCATAAAGTCTGCAGGAATGTCTCCTATGAGTTTCTAAAAAACAGAGAAAAATCTGCCTTTCTTTGAAAAAGGCTAGTTTCATTTGGTAAGTTTTTATAGTTGTTGTAAGGACAYTTTTTAGTTTTAAGTGCAAAGACCAGTGTGGTTTTTATGTCAGCTCTAAGAAACTTTCATTTGCCCTTGTAAGAATTTTCATTTACCTTCTAAAGACCTGTATTACAGTAGAACCTAGAGGGTTGACTAGTATTCCTCTCCCAGAATTCCATGTTTCTCACAAGGATTTTGAACACTCCCCAAAGAAAGATCACCATTTCCAATAAATGCATTATATAGGAAATCAAGCCCTGAGACTGCCCACAATGTAGACCTGGACTATAATCCCAAAGTTTCCATTTCCCTTGGTGTAATCTCAATGCCTGCCTGCTTGGGGGAGATTCCTGGCCAGCAGTGTCACTTGGCCAGACCGTGAGCTCACAGACTGTGCAGCCATTTCCTCTTTGCAGTGCGGTGTGTGTGTGACAGTCCATTCCCTGCRTCACCTGGACACTGCTCACAACCCCTGCAGGGCCAAGCACTCAAACAAGCTGACACCCCCAGGCATTTTGATCTTTATTTCAGCCAGCCTGAGCACGCACGGTGAGCACACACGAGTCACAAGTGAGTGACCTGCACAGGGAGGTCCCTCCCAGGCCTCAGAGACAGAAGTGGCTGTCRGTGATTTAAAGTTGCTGAAAACAAGGGGACGGTGGCTCCATTGCTCTGTACACAGCAGGAAGCAAGGGAGCAGATATCAGGCTCRAGCAGGCCTTGCTTTGTGTCAGCAATAACCACAGGGTCACAGGAGGATTCTGTTATTAAAGAAAATAAATTTGGGTAAGTTGGGCAGTTATTCTCCAGCGAGCTGTTTGAGGCTGATTGATTGGCCCACAAATGGTACCACGAACATGAGGGCTCTCTGACCTAATGCTGCTTTTACAGCCGTGCTTCTCCTTCTCTCTCATTTCCACTTTGTTTTCTTTAATAGATGAACAGAATAAAATGCAGGTGAACTCTGTGAACTGCAAACAATGGGAGCTCAAAGCTTCTTGAATTGAGACTTTCAGGGGCAGCACAGTGTGTACTTTGTGCTGGGGCAGGGGCCTTGGTGCCYCTGGAGGAAAGTAAGTTACTTGTTTGGAGCATTAAAGAGAATAAAATAACTGCATTTGAGATGAGGAAGGAAAAAAGAAAAGAAAGAAAAGAAAAATAAAGAAAATAAAGAAATAGAAAAGAAAAAGAAAAAGAAAAA
>NW_026623324.1:548027-571631 GCF_030028575.1 Malurus melanocephalus | reverse complement strand
AAAGGAAAGGAAAGGAAAGGAAAGGAAAGGAAAGGAAAGGAAAGGAAAGGAAAGGAAAGGAAAGGAAAGGAAAGGAAAGGAAAGGAAAGGAAAGGTGTGAGCTCTGGCCCATGATCATAGAAGGGAAATCAGCCCCTCAGAGCCCTGAGACTCTGCTCAGTGACTGCAGCATGGCACAGCTTGGAAGGAGACAGCAGCTGAGAACTTGAGAGGATGCAGGCATGAGAGTGCTGAGAAGAGAATTAGTATGTGAATGAACAAAAACGAAAAATCAAGGGGATAGGGGAGATTTCTTCAAGCACTTATGTACAGGAAGGGATGAAATTAAGAGGACAAAAAGAGGAAGACCTCTAGAGGAATAAGCACAAGTTTTCTAGGCCTSTCTGTGTAAATAAGAGCAAAAACCATGCCACTACAGGTACATGGGAACTGATGGGTTTCTGGATATAGACCACAAGTCCAACATAATTTAAAAAGAGGCTCAGTATGTAAATGTTGACTATCCTGCCCAAGAAATAGCTCCAAGAATCTGGAGAGACAAAGAGATGTAGCAGCAAAATTCTGCATCAGGAAAAATAGCAGTAAAATGGTATGGTACTTAGAAATTTGTGTCCCACCTGATTGAGAGAGCAAGAGGGAAGCAAAACATCTAAGGACAAATGTAYGTGGGAGAGAGAAGATTACAGRCATTTCTGTCCCACAGCACACCTCSTCCTGCTCAGTGTGAACCTGGCCTGGGCCATAAGGATGAACTTTCAACAGGATAGAGCCTGTTTTAATAGCAGGGGCTGTTTGGACTCCCGCCCAGGCACAAACCTCAGCAACCCCATGTGAAGAGCAGCTCATATGCCTTTGCACCTGCTGAGGGCTGAGCAGAGCATCTCTGTGACAAAACATCAAGGAGGAAAAGAAAATATCCATTGTTTTCTTGATGTAAGAATGACATTTTTATGGAGCTGGAGGTTGCCTGGAGTCTGTGAACACTTGGGAAAAGGTACTATCTCTTCCAACTTCTCTGGCCAAGGGGGCAATTTGTCGCTGGGAAGGATCCGCCCTCCCCAGGCTTGGGGCTGCAGAGGGAATTGATCCCACAGCACAGGCCTCTTAACATCAGCAGTAACCAGGCACAGTGTGTGATCTCTTGGTAAAAACCTATTTTGTCATTGCATTCCCCAGAATGTATTTCAGGGAAAGATGTTTTGTCGTCACATTGCCTGGGGTATTTCCACAAGATGGGTCATTTTGTTGATGTGCAGGGAGTATTTCTTCATGTTGGACAATGGGCTGGTCTCCAGATAGCAGGGAGGCTGCCTGGGGTGTGTTTAACAAATAACAYTTGTTGCTTTCTATGGGAATGGCGTGTGTGGTGAACAACCAGTGTCCAGCAGAAATATGATAGTGAGGTAGAAGAAGTCCTCAGCCACACAGCAGATGTGATAGACAGCTGTCACTGCAAAGACATGCTGTTTATGACTTGAGTGAGAGGCAAAAATGGAAAGTAAGAGAACAATTATTCATTTTAGGCAAACAAGGCACAACAAATACTGTTAAAATCTAGCAGTTCTCATCACCTAAGAAAGAGTTAATTCCTGTAAGACTTTTCCTAGTAGGGAGCTGGGAAGACTGACATCTCCCTCAGGCAATGATCAGCCATTGAGATTTTTTCCTGATGATGTAACAGTTGTAACGTGACATCTTGCACACGTTTCCTGGTTGGGGCAGTTATCTGCAGAACAGGAATTATACCCCTACACATTGCTCTGGCAGTTGCCATGATACCATGAAACTCATTTGGTTTATTTTCTTTTTCATAAAGTACATTTTTCTTGTTAATAAAATCTATTATTTTATTAATCATGGCTTTGTTGTGTAGCACTATGGGCCACAGTCCTGGGTTTCAGCTATTCCAGCATGGATTATTTATGTTAACATTTAGGATATAAATAAAGGGAAATTAATCCAGTACTCCAAAAGTAGTTACCTCATTGTGTTGGTGAGATGACAGTGAACACTTTTCCTGGTGTTCAGGAGATGTGCTGGAAGGGCATTTGTCTTCTGCTGGACCTGTACATATATGCACATACTTGCCTGCCTGTGTAAATGTCTAAAATGAGGTGGAGCAGCTCAAAAAGCACCAAGCAACCAAATCTTCCAACACAAGTCAAGGACTGGGCTGCTTTTCCAGAATAAATTTATAATTTGTGGAGGGAAGCAATYATTTTGTGATTGCTGTGGGCTATTTTAGGTATCTACCACAGRAGAAGATGAATTGTTTCCTGTAAATGCCTGTTTATCTCTTTTAACTGAACCCAGGGTGTCTGGCTCACATGTAGATGTCACTCACATGTAAAGACATTTCAGACGATTCTGCTGCAAAGTCTGGGAAGAGACCGCAGGCAAATTTCCCAAGAGAACTCAAGTTCCATTTAACAAAGCACTAAAAGAACAGGTTCTTAGATTTCAAGGAAAAAACTGGAAACGTGGCTCCTACGGCCCCTGAAACGCTTCTTCTATGCCAACTAGATGCTCATGGAAGCCTTTGTTCCATCTTCCCTTCAGAAAGGAAGTGCTAATTGCTGAGCTCAAAGGGCAGTGCTGACAGCACGAGCACTTCCAGCACTTCGGAGACTGTGAGCTGTAGCAAGGCTTGTCTGTGGGACATCCGAACCGGGAATTTCWCASAGAATCACAGAATATGCTGAGCTGGAAAAAAAAACCAGGAGCATCAGGTCCAGCTTCCAGCCCTGCACAGTGCCATCCCAAGAATCACACCATGTGCCCAGGGGCATTGTCCAAACAATTAYTGAACTCTGTCAGGCTTGGTGCTGTGACCACTTCCCTRGGAAGCCTGTTCCTGTGCCTGACCACCCTCTGGGTGCCCCAAGGCAGAAAAGCCAGAACACTTAGGCAGCTAAATGCTAAGTCTTTCCCAAAGTTTCTGAAAGAGGGCCTAGTGGAAAAAAAACAAAAAACTAAAAGTTAACAGTGTGTASTGCCTGGCTTTGGGCCCCTCTGGCTGCTACAGAGAGGAGACAGAACTGAAGCAGAAAAAATCCAACAGAGCATAGCCAGAGTGCTGCAGGATGGAGGAAAGGCAGGAAGTTTAGCAATCCTGGMTTTGCCCTCTCAAGGGAAGAGGAGATAAGGAGATGAGGCCGTTATAACAAACACAGAGTGCTTTGCTTTTCTCTTGCATTTTCCAGCTAGGGCATKAGATATTCACATCCTCATGTCACTGTGGGGTTGCTACTTGTTTCCACCTTTTACAGAGGGAAGCAGAGAGGAGGGCTGTTGCCAGTGGTCTCACACAAAGCAAGGCAATGACAACAATGGGAAGAGAACTGAAGCTTCCAGGCCCTCATCCTCTACTTCTTTGGCAGCTGGTGCCACATATCCTGAAAGACTGAGGCTTTCAGACAACCTGTTCAGCATCGTGCACAGCAAGAGAGGCACTACTTAAGGAACAGAAAAGGGTCAAAATATTGAAAGAAACATTTTAAAACTTTTCTTGCCTCGGGCAGCGGGGAGATTACTGAGGTGATTGGTGATTATAAAGACAAGTGGAGTGTACACCTGGATTTGTGGTCTYAGTTTGAAAGTGTCCTTTTGAACAAGAATCCCTTCTCAATTTCAATTAAGATATGGCAAGGGCCACCCACTGTACACACAGATCAGACTAGGCAGTATCATTGTAAGCCTTGCAATGATGAATTAACTTTGCCACTTCCTCAATGAGAGCCATCTTATGACATCTGAGTGTGCCTCAGTTTCCTTTCTGACATGTAGAGATCAATACTGTCTGACTGTGGGAAAATGAAGGGAGGGAAAAATATCTCTGACATAGTCACTCCTTTAGTTTCTGAAACTGAGGTAGAAAATGCTTAGAGTACGAATCCTAGGAGTTGTTGCTGGTACAGAGCTGAACAGAGCTCTTCAAGAAGATAAAAAGCGCATCTCTGGGCTAGGACCAGGGATCACAGAATAATTCTTATTGGAAGGGTCACCTGTGGGCTCTTTAGACCAAGCCCGGCTCAAAGCCAGGCCAGCTTTGAGGTCAGGCCAGGTTCCTCATCTTGAGCTCAGCTGGGGCTTGAAAGCCTCTGCTTGTCTGAGTTGACTGGTGGGTGAAAATGGAGGCAAGAGAGAGAGAGAGACCCATCAYGTGTGATTCCATTTCAGAAACACATCAATGAGCCACAAGGCTGACGAATTTCCTCTAGTCAAATTTTCCTGCCTGCTTCCAATTTTCTTGTYCCCAGTTTCACTGCAAGACTTATGGTGCAGTGTGGTGTGGCACTAATGTGACTGTCTCAGCACAGAGCAAGGCTGGAAGATATTCCCWGTAGATGTTGCAGGCTATCCTGGCTTCACACTGTAATTATTAGACCTTGTTTATATTAGCCTACTAAAGAAGTCTGGGTGTATTAAACACCTTAGATCAAAAGTAAGACGAGTATTTCTACTACGCAGCTCAGCATGGTGACATGCAGACATGCTCTTAGAACGAAAGTAGGTAAATATTTAGAGAGGATATGCCCCTGGCTTCTGAGAGAATATAAATTATATGTAGTGGCATATGATGAAAGCATTGAAATCAGATATTTCTGTTGGCTTCTTCTCTACTTAGAGCTTTTTCCCTCTTCCTAAATGAAAGACCAAAATATTAAGGATTTATTCTGCAGGAACCTGACATTCCCTTCTTAAAGCCCTGAAGGCTTAAAAAAGTTCAAACCCAGACATTTGTCAAATGAAACGTTATGTTCAGTTTGAAACTCAGCTTAAGTGCTGTCTGTGTCATCCTGTTAGTGAGGCTTYGCTAAATCCCATTTGCACATCAGAGCTGCACATTGCCTTACAGATTATTGTGGTTACTCACAGTGGCCTCTGACAACACTCCTAGTTTAGCAGCATCTCATTCCTGCAAAAGAGATGCTTTCAGACAGGACTAAGGGAAGGAAAAAGAGGATCAAGAGTAGCAGCACATTTGGGAGATATCTTCTGTACCTTTGGCAGAGACCAGCACCTTCATATGGGGCAAAAACTAAGTGTCAASACCATCATCCACAGGAGCTGTCCCACAGTGCCAGCCTCCCACTGCCCACCCCAGCCAGTTCTTGCTTTTTCCACCACTGTTTCTCGCCTCCCCCTTTCTGTGACCTAAAATTGACACTAGGCTCAGATTTTATYGTAGGAGCTCTGTCAAAAGAATCTYGGGTTTTTGAAGTGTTGGTCTCCACACAGACCACAGAAATCCACCTTCACATCTTCTGCTGTCCACAGAAGGCATGGATGAGGCCACCTTGCATGYTCCCAGCAAGTGCCAGAGCAGGCAGSACAAGAAATCCCAGCYACAGCTTGATTCTGCAAYAGTGCAGCATGGTTATGCACATGGGCAGCCCTACACATGCAGCTTCTCTTTTCCTGTCACTGGAAGCAGCTGGCTTGGGGATGTGGGGAGGAGCAYCCTGTGCTTGTTAGTGATCGTGAGGAGCACAGCAAAGGCTCTGTCTCTCTGAGCAACATGGGTCCAGCAGCACTTGCACTTGGAGACAGCCTTGCCAGGGTGGGGTTTGTCACTGCCCTGACATCCTCCGTCATATTCAGATTGTCACTGTTCAGCCCTGCACCCAGCTGGGGATGGAATAGACCTCAGCAGATATTTAATAGTTTTCAGGATTTTGAGGAGAGAAGGTAGAAAGGAGGAAAGGGTTCAAAGTTGTCTTTATGACTCAGACAGCCTTTTTTCCATTTTGTCCTTGTACCTGAAAGGCATTGACCTGGCCCCTTTGCAATGCCCATCCACAGCTGGCAAACCCTGTTACTCCCTGTGGCAAACCCTGTTATTCCCTGTGCCAAACCCTGTTATTCCCTGTGGCAAACCCACCAACATGTACACACAGAATTTCCTGTAAGCTCACATTCTGTGTGAAGTCAAAGCAATGAGCTTCTCAAAGTCTTTCAAGGTCCTCATTAAACAGCAAGGCAACCACAGCCAGATCCTGTACTTCAAAACTTCCACACAGTGGCTCTCGGTTACAATTGTCTTTTTTGCATGTGAATTGCCAATAATATTCACAGAAAATACAYACATCTTGGATCAGTCTTTGGTAAAGGTGGTAGTAGAGAGTGAAGGCATCATGTTCTTCCTGAGGTGTAATACCTCTTGATTCATGATGAGAATGAAGGCAGAGTTTGGTCAAAGGRTCCAAATTTCTGGCTGAGCTGTTCTGACCCACTGTTTCTCCTGGCTGGGCATATGAGTAGCAGCATCTAGGATCATTARATCCTATTTGCATGGTCTTAAACTTTGACCTTCCTATACTTCATGTCTAATTTTGTCTCTCCACTGAATAGATGCTTGGAGGAGAACCAGGGCACTGTCAGAGGGACTGGGGCAGGAAATGGTTTCATGAGCCAAAGAGAARCTGGAGAAGGTTAAAAATTAGCTGTCTGAATTCTCTGCTGATATCAGTTGGCCTAACATAATGGAGCTGCATTAATTTACTCTAGGAAATCATCTGACATGACTCTTTGTGCAGGACTGTGCTGGGAGAGACAGGGAAAGTGTCTTGGTCCTGTCTGGCACGGACCCTTTGGTGTGGACTTTGCAAGAGCATTGGTTACTGCACAGCCTCCACAGCAAGACACAGTGAGTTTTGTGAGTTCCCATACAGTGAGTTTTCATATTTGTGAAAAATATCAAGTCTGGATRCAGGAAAGCCTTTGGAAGCCCTAAATCACACCAAACTTCCTGTAAGTCTCCCCTGAATCTGGTCCAGTGTTCCTCAGTAACTTAATGCTCTGTAGATTTACAGTGTTTGCTGCAGATTGTGTGGAGCCTGCCCAGCTGAAACGGAGCCTGAGAATATCCCCAGCTTGCAGGGCTGTCATTAAACATTAACAGTGACCAGCTGAGCCTTCGATGGACTGCACAGACTAGCTCCTGTCACTGTTAGTGGGGACAGGCTTTGTAAGGAGGGGGAAAACCACCCTGGCATACACAGCCCAAACCATGAGTCAGAGGAGCAGAGGAGCGATGGGTTTACACTGGGGCTGCCAATCTTTGCCTTTGAGGATGCGGTGGGAGGTGCGTGTCCCTGAGATGAGAGGCTGGGCTAAGCAGGGATGGAGCTGCCTCAGGCACAGCCACTCGTGTTTCTTTGATGCTCACATCACTTTCCAACCAGCTTAGCATGGCAGCGTGATTATGCAGAGAGGACATTTCACAGGGGCTCAGGTCCAACATGAGATGACAGAAAGAAAAATAAAAAAGAAGGGTTTCATTGATGGTGTTTGAGATGRGAAGTATGTGGTGTCTCCCTGTGCTGTGCTAGCTGCTCCAAGCAGATTAGGGATGGTGCAGATGCCTTCCCATGGCCGGGCCAATGCAGGTGCTGGCCACTGCCAGCCTGGGCACCGTCCAGGCTACAGTTCACAGCAGGAAATTTTTTTTTTCCCCTGTGGATCCCATTGCTCTGTCATAGACACTCAATTCCAGAGAACCAAAATGAGCTGGGCTCAGGATGAGTGAGCTTTGTATCAATCCCAGCCCCTGTCTACACAGAAACTTGCCTCTGTTTCCAAATGAAAGAAGAATCCATTCTCTTTGGGAGTGTATTTTCAGAATGTGGTGCCACAGCTGCATAGCTGGACAGGTAGTTTCAGCTGAAGGTAATGAGAGACATGAAACTAAGAATTGCCAACCCCACAACTCAGCACACCTGGGTTTTGAAAACATGCCCTTTATTTTTTTTTTATTATTATTTCTTTTTAAAGTTACTGGAGGTTTTTGGAACGGTGACACACTATATATAGACTAATATGTCCTTCCTTGGTAACAAAAGTGGTTTTTTTTCCAAGACTCAATTCATGTTAGTCACAGGGGAAGACAATACACAGGAAGTCTTTAAAATACAGGACAAGAGCATAGGAGTTGGAAGCTCTATTCATCAGGGTATTTAAGCATCTGACTGAATCTGCCTAGAAACAGTTTCACTCACTTCACTAGGATTAATCATGAGACTACAAATGACTGCTCTAAAGTATCGTGCAGAATCATGGCCTGAGCAAGCCAGGCTCATTAATTTGATTTTTTTTTCACATGTACTTGTTTCAGGACCCACACTTTGCTTGCTGGAGACTCTTGCAAGAGCTTGTTTTACTGGCAAACCTGGAGTACATGTCAAAATCCTATGTGAGGACTCAGGGAAAAYAGATTTTAAATGCCCATCCTTGAGCAATTGTGCCAGGAGAGCTGGTGCCAACAGGGGAAGAGTCCCAGTGTCATGTGATTTATTTGTCTGAATGACATAGCTTGGATTTCATGAATCTGCAATCCAATATTTCATGAAATAAAGATTCAAACCAAGTTCTGGTTTAGATACCTTATATGTAGTAGATGCTTCAATAATTAATAAATCTGAAGAAATCCCTGTATTATCCAGGCTATTCCACCCACAGGGAAAAAGAAGTGAAATGCTTCCCAACCCTGAGAGCCACTCACTCAATCACAGTAATAATACTTCAGTTTTCCAAATGCATCTTCCATTTCAAAGAACTTTTCAAATGCTAATTAACTCTGACCATAACCTTGCCAGAAAGGGAAATGTTATCCTGTACCAGACAGGTGAGGAAGACAAAGACATAAAGAAGTTCCCTCTCATTGCCCCAAATCTCACAGGAATCAGTGGTGGACAGAGCTGGGGAGCTCTTTTTCCTTTTTTATTTTTTTTTTTCAGTGTCTGCTCTTGTGCTTTAGCTGTTTGCCTGATCTGTGTCTAGACGCTGCTTCCTTGCCAACCCAGGGCCCCAGTGGGGGCTGTGTCCCTGCCCCAGCGAGGGTGAGTGGCGGGAGCTGTCACCTCCACAGAGCCAGGCTCACGCTGGGGTCACACGGAGGGGAGAAAGGTGACAAGGGCAGAAGGGGCTTTAGCCTCTGCCTGAGGCCAGGTGCCCCGGTGGGAGATGGAGCAGGGGGACACGGTCCAGAGGAGCACAGACCCACAGAATGAACTAGGCAGGAAGAGATCATCAAGACCCACTTCTCCACATTTCCGGCAAGGTGGATAAGTTTCCCTAAAGCACTCTGCCCACCTTAGCCCAGGGCACTGGGGCAGCAGCCCCTGGGTTGGCTCCTCTCCCCTGGAACAAGGTGGGAACAACTGGRCATTCACTGTTTGGGTCTCCCAGCCCCACTGGGAAGGGGGCTACAGCCTGGTGGGCATCACTGGCGGGGCTGCAGCAGGTCAGGCTGACAGCCAAGGCTCCCTGAGGGGCACTRCTTCAAGAACAGGGCAGGCATTAAGTACTAGCCAGGACACAGTAAAAGGGTGGAAAACTAACTAGAAGGGAAAGTCTTTAACCTCAGACTGGGTGTTCGGTGCTGAAATTGGTCCTCAAGCTCTTTTTTYTTCATCCCCTTCCTTGCAGAACGGCCTTGCACATGAGAAGGGAGAGGATATATGTTAAGGCTATTCACCTTTACAATGTGAGAGCCAGCAGTTTTAGGGCCTGTCTGTGGTGAAAAGGGCTTACTGGTCTATCCCAGTGAATATCCAGCTCCATCTTAGCAAACAAAATTCAGACTGTCCTGGTATAGTCCAAATCTGTTCCGTGGTGGAGATAAACAGTATGAGCAGTGCAGCACAATTTCATGAGCAGCCACACTAACGCTAGGGAAAGTGCAGGTTAGGGAGATAAAACGTTTTTAATTTACTCCTGTAACTGATCTAGCTACACCAAACTACTTTTTAATAACAGTGTTAGCACTGCCCTGCTGCAGTAAACCTTGCATTTTCCTATAATACATTATATTTTGCCATTTCTCTGCCCAGCATGTTGTAAACCAGTTGTGGTTAAAGCATCTCTGGGYTTTTTTTCTGATGTTATAATGAAAGGCATTTAGTCAGCAGAAGGCTCCTTAGAGAGGGACTTGAACAGGGTGGAGATATAAAGTGGGTGTATGGGAGCTTTGTTGGGATGGGGTTGCCAGTGCTGCAAGGACATGGGAGCCATCCCATAGTTGCTGTTGGCAGCTCCCTCMCTGCTCTTTCTCTTTGTAGGAATGAATGTGAAGTGTGCTGGGGGAAGGAGGCCTGGCTGAGCCACTCGTGCCGACAGTGACACTCTTACCACAGAGAGTAACGCAAATCCAACATAATTCACAGAACAAGGTGTGYGGGCACCATAATAACACTTAAAAGTGGGAAAATTAGGGCATGGAAGTCTGTACATGCATTTGTTTTAACGCCTATTTGCATGATAGGAAGAGACATCGAAAAATAGAATGGTAGAACACTTGTGTGAGAGAAACATACCTCTTTACATTCTCATAATTCAAGCATTACATAAGTAAATAAATATTACTGAGTTTGTCAGAGYGGGTGGAGATGACAGTCTGTGCTCATCACAGAGAGAGAAAGAAAATTTGCTGGATCCACCCATAAAATGAGGATCTTCCTGATTTTTTTTTTCTGTTGATATTTATAGCAGTTTTGTTCTCACTAGAAAACTCCAGAACTATCTGGCAGGTGTGTCTTAAAATGTTTATGACCACGCTCATTGCTCCACATCTGTAAAACATTGTCTGTGCTGGAGCCTGCGGGATAGTTGTAAGCATCTTTCCTGGCTRCTCCTCTACAGTCCTCTCAGCAGATTTTGGCACCTCTAGTTTCTACATGAAAAAGCAGATGGGAAAGAGAACACTTCTGAGAGGGCCCAACACCTTCTTAGTCCAGAGATATTCTAAGCATAAATCTGCTAGAAGRTCTCAGGAGGTTTCAGGCTCCAAAGTCTCCCAAGCAACTGGCTCAGCTTTGGTGTCCCATGCTGTGCAAATGCAGAAATGGTCAGGAAGGAGGTCCAGAGGCAGTGGAACCRCTCCAGCCATAGCAGAGTCACACCAAATGTCATCAGTGTCAATATTTAGTGAGCAGAGAGCCAAATCCTCCATGCCAGAAAAAGTACCAAGTTGTCTTGAACTGATAACAAATTTGTCAGTACAAAAGTGACCAGGTGAGCCTCCGTGGCTGGMCTGAATTGAGCTGGTCAGGAAAAGCAATCACAGGGTAACACCGGGGTTTTGGAGGTGGATGTCTGCCTCTGCCACCGCACAGCTTTGTTTCAGCGCCGGCGGGAGCACAGTGACCCCGGCAGAGGAAGGCAGTGTGCCAAGAAGGCATCACGGCACGGCAGGGAGCTGCCACCCAGACGTCAGGACAGGCTGTAACTGTGCCCCTGACTTGTTCCAGCTGGGCAGAGAAGGTTATTCGGCTTAGACCACCCCGAAAAGCAAATTATTTGTTGAGGGAGGAAGTACATTCGCAGCTGCTGCTTAAATGAAGCAGGGGCTATGGTYTGACCACTGATTGGAAAGCATTTTTGTGCAAGCCCTATTCAAACCCGCCACACTGCTCACCTCTCCTTCCCTCTTAATAATTACAGGCACGGTGCAGCTGGTGTCAAGTTGCTATAGAGGCACTGACTAAGCTTCTTTGCAAGCTGTTTAATAAACAGAAAAATATCTTTCCCGAGATTTCCCAAGCTTTSTTTTCGAACAATCAGCTGCAGAGGAGCCTGACTCCACCCTGCCTCCCTGCTCCAACATCCCCTCAGCTCAGCATCCTGGTCCACTCCCGATAACTCGTCCCAACTGCAGTGCCAGGAAACCTACTTTGCATGACAAAATTCCCGCTGACTGCTGCTCAACACAARTGCCTGTTCCAGTGGAGGCGGTGAGGTGCTGCTCGGCTGGTGCCAATCTGTTGCCCCTCGGGGCTGACACTGATGTGTCTCCGTGTGCTCTCCCTGTGTCTCTCCCGCACAATGATGAGGCTTGTGCCTCACCGTACTAATGTCGCTTCATAGACCGAATTCTTAAACAAGCATTAACACTTAATTTCAACGAGAGGTTATTTTTAAGCTTCACGTCCACTGCACAGCGCCGATCCTCTCTGTCTTCAGGTTTCAGCCTGCCCCTGACTGAGTTGCAAACAGCAATATACCAGAATGACTGCTGTTTCCTATTCCCATCAGTGGCCATAATTAATGGCTACTAAAGGAAGATCGGGGTGCCTTTTATATACATTTACCCACCCAGCACTCCCTCAAGCTCTGTGCTTCTCCACTGGAGCCCTGCTGATTTATTGGAGCTCAGGCAGACCTGTAGTCATAACAGGCTGGGGAATATTTTCTCTGCAGGCTCAGGATTAACGCAGGGTTCAGACCTTACTCGGAGAAGGGATTACAGTGTGGATAAGTGGACCCCTGGTATATATATATCTAATGAGCCCAAAAAACTCTGGCTGGGGAGATGACAGAAGACACTGCACAGAGCCCAGGCCATAGGGTCACTGCTGCCTGAGCAGCAAGCAGCTCTCTGGGGATGGAGTGTTCCATGTCATGGCACGAGCATGGGCATTGCCACCACCCCCACAGGCTCACTTCTCTCTGACCTTTTTATCACCTGCCAAAGACACAATCAATTTTTCTGTCCCTTCAGGAGGGACATGATTAGGTGTAGCATTTCACAGCTATTTTCAGCCTTGTAGAAGGCCACATCCCTTTGCTCCTGGGACTGGACACCTTCCTGCCATGAATTATTCTAGTCAAGCCTGTAATATCCTCCAAGGAGCAAGGTGCCATCTAGGAGAGCTGGTCCATGGTTTGCTGGGTTTGGCACTTACCGCAAGGTAGCTTCCCAAAGCCACCATCCTGTGCTGAGTTACATCATATCAGAGTGCAATGCCTTTAAATCATTAATCTTTCTTACTTCTGGACTAGTGCCAGAAAAACCGATGGAGGCCAGGCTCAGATCAAACTGGAAGACATTATGGTTACATTTATGGTTTTTCAGAGGATCTCTCACCTGCAACCACAAATCTGCCTTTATTTGGCTTGAGCATGATCCAAAATTACCTCAGAGGTCAACAGTGCATGTCTTGTGGATTAGTGAAAACTACTGACTAACCTAACGTAATGCATTATGACTGTTACTGTTCYGGGAAAAAAGGGTGGCTGTAGCCTGTTGTTTTGTAATAAAATCTGACATTGATTTTCCCCTTTTGCAAAAATACCAGAAAAAAGGCAAGGAAAAAAAAAAGGCACGGGAGTGTTTTACCCTCTTCATCTTGCTAAATGCCGTAGTTCTTGCTACAAAGAATTTATTGTAGGCAGCACTCTAAATCTGTTTTGCAAGTGGGAACTACAGAAACTTCCCAGCACGTCCACAAGACAAGTCAGAGGGGCTGAAGTCAGCCTCCAGAGAGGAACCATGACTCAGGTCAGTGGTGGTTGAGCACCTGAGGGAGGATGGTGGCACTCCTGGGACACCTGATGATGCAGCCCTGGTGCTTGACTCCTGCCCACTGCCGGCGACTGGCGCTGGGTGTTTACTCCAGCTGCTCACTCCAGCTGCTGTGGTTCAAAGTCCCCCAGAACCAATGGTAAAAGCACCACTGACTTGCTGGAGATTAAGATTGTCACCTTTGCCCTACTTTTGTACTTGTAAAATGGGAGTAATAATATTCCTCTGCTGAGGATCTGTCATTTTTCCTGTTGCTGAGAAGGGTGCAGAAAAGGGAAAGGAGAATAAATATTTACCCAGAATCTGATACAGGTAAATCCATCTGTGGATTGTCCCCTCCTCCAACAAACTTCCCTTCCTACGGGAAACTCTAGCCTCTATTTGGTTAAATCAWTTACGTACATTAACAAACAGTTAGGGAGGGAAGAGGGGGAAACCAGCCCAGAAAGTSTTCCACAAAGGAACTGCCCTTGGTTTGACTTGTCTGATTTAGGATAGTAACCTGACTGTGATAGATAAAGACCCTGTCACGACCCGGACTGTCTGTAAAATCAAGTCTGGGTGGGAGATTTACGACAAAGGGCCAGACACGGTGTTGGTTTAAACTATTGTAGTTCCTCTGGAGTTGCTGGAGTATTGAGAGTTATATCAGGAAGGTCTGGTCCCGTGGGTGCYGAAAGCGGAGGGCAGGCTTGTGGCAGCCCCACACTCTTGGCAGAGTTCTGGCTCTGTCAGAGGAGTTGTGAGCTTTGCTCTTGGTCGCTTAMTTCATGTGGCTCAGCCTTGTGATAGTCCCTGGGGCCCAGCTGCTATTGAGAGCTTTCAGCTTTTCACAGGAGATCTATTGGATGTGACAAGGTACACATGGGTCACATGCTGCTCTCTAAGCAAGCCATGCTTAAGTGCAGCATCGCCATAAAAACAGCAAAACCCCAAACCCATCCTTTTCACCCCAGAGTGAACTGTCCCTGTGCCAGCTTTTTTTTTATGGACTCTTCCATCCAGCGTTCCCTGCTGGGAGCTGCACAAGAGGTCCCTCGAAGTAATACTCTGCACATTTTGGAGCTCTCTCCATACAAGGAGTAAGCAGCTGGTGAGCTGGCATGCTCTCCTAGAACAGATTGGCCAGAAGAGGTTAAAGTCCGCAAGGCATGTCCCSTGTTTTTGTGATGATTTGGGCTGAAAAAACAGAAATCTGTGAGCTGGAGTTTTGGTTGCTAATTCTGGCTGAAGCTCATCAAAGCTAGAGAGATGGAGTGCAGAGAGTGGAATAAACGAGATTGGCTTTGTGCTGAAGCCAAGAAATACAGATCAAACAAATGCCATTTCAGAGAGAAACATTGTACACCTATAAATCTTTGTATAAAAACATTTTTCTTCTTCAAAAAACAAATAATGAGAAAACCTAATAGAGTACTGCCATCCCAAAGTCCTTTCTGCTCTGAGCAACACTGCCTAGCACTTTGCAGACTTCCCCATGYAGTTCTGCTAATACCTTCCTTGGAGGATGCATCTGAACTGTTATTTCAAACAACCTTCCCCAGCCAAGGAAATCCAATTCTCTAGAAGTAGGGCACTGGAGCAGAACCTCCAGGCCCCCCARCTCATTCTCAGCATTGCTGGATCTGCCCCTTTCTCACAGGCTGGAGTCAATTTACTAGCACATTTTCTGTCACAGCAGTCCTGGGACAAGCTGCTGAGTTTTGGGACAGGACTGAGGTCACCAGGTGCATGCTGCCCTCTAGAAGCCAGGTGGGGACGACTAGACAGACTGCCAGCCTGACTGGAGTCTGCTTGGCTGTGTAGAAATCCTTTGACGTGGCAACTGGCCACAACGGATCAGAGCAGACTCAAATCCCAGCGGCTGTTTGAAGTTAAATCTCCAGAGGTTCAAATATTAGCCTACTCCATCACCTGTCCATCAAACATTAACTCACTCCACCAAGAGTACACTTACCCAGTCCCTCAGCCCACTGCTTCCCATACAGGTCATTTTTCTTGAGACAAATGCAAACCACTGTATCCTGGATGATGCTGCTCTTGCAGGAGGACATAGGCTCCAGCCCACTTACGGAAGAGCATTAAGTACCACTGATTCATGGCTGAAGATTTATATCTGCATAGGGACTGAGGTCAGAAGAAAGAAAAATAGTTTCAGTGCATGTGTGAATCAATTTGTACATTAAATCTGACTTCATCTTGGTAATGAAGGCTGGATTGCCAATGCCATGTATTTAAAAAAACATAAGTCACACTCCTAAACCATCACATGCTTGAAAATCATACAACGAAATGTCCTTCCCATTGCCTTTCTGGTCCTGGTGTATCAGGAATGTGTGATTTCCATGCTTCTCATTTTTCAAGGTGAGTTAAATCTGTGCTGCTGTTTCTACGAGTGAGGAGGGACTTGGATAACCCAATCCCTGGGGAAAACAGAGCTTGGGAGAAAATGAGCTACAACTCCTGATGAGAAGTGGCAGCACTGCACTGGCAATACAATCTGTCCTGTCTTCTTTGCCTTCACACATTAGCTGAAGTCTTCTGGGAGTTAGAAAAAAGGAGCTTGGGCCACACAGCTTTCTAGGGCTGCTCTGTTTGTCCCAGCTCTGCCCACCCCTGCTGGGCCAAGCAGGTGTGGAAGAACATGGGAACAACTGTCAAGGGGATCCACTGGAGGTGGATGGCAGGGAAAAAACTGTTCTCCCTCTCTCTGTGCCTGAAAGATTATATCAGTAGCGAATTTTCCCTAATTCTTCTTAGGTGCTTCTGCAGCTTCAGTTCCATTGCTTGGGAGAGAGGAGAAACAGTGGGGTTGTAGGAGGCAGGCCTTGCACTTGKTCTAATGTTGGGTCTTTGCCCAGCAGTGAGTAAGATTGTTTCTACCTGTATTATCAAGATCATGTATTATATTCACAAAATGTTATTTTTAACCTCTATAGATCATGTGCCCCAAACTCATTAATGATTAACTGAGAAGGTATATTCCTGGTCTTGCTTTTCAGCCATGTTAGGAAGCTTGATTGAGGTACTTTAAAAGTCTACGATAAAAAGTTCTGCTCAAGTGCCATATATTGTCATYATTACCTATATCAAAGACAAGTGATGACCATACAGTACTGAATGAGGGGAAATTTCCCTTCCTATTCCCTCAACAATAGASATTCTCAAAGAACACATATTACAGTATGAGAACCTGCTTAACACCATAAATGTGTAAAACTGGGCTGGTGGTCATACTTACATCACCTCAGTGAAGGCATATGCTTTGGACTTCTTTCACTGAGCCAGGATTTAGCATCCAGAGCTTCCGTTTTTCAGGAAGAACGGCAATGTTATGATATTTGAAATGGCTTTACATAAGGACTCCACACTGACAGCTTGAGCTGCAGTGATCGAGGCAAAGTCACCTGGCTGCCAGCCAGGGAGAGCAGCCTCCTTTCTCAGGCAAATTGCTCAGGGGTATTTTTAGCTCCAAATGCACTGTCTGATGCAGTTAGTATTCGACTTGCAGGGCTGCAGCACACATCCCTGCAGCCCCTGCTAGGAAACATGAGAGACACGTGTAGAGTGCTTGCCAAGTGTGGGAGCCCTGCTCGGGGGCTGGCTGGGAGCCGGAGCCCAGCATGGCCGGGAGTGCTGGTTTCAGTTCCGGGAGCAGAGAGCCATGCTGGGCAAGCTGGCAGMATTTCTCCCCGTGCTGGAGCTGGTTATGTGTGTTACAGGAAAAGTCATTAGTTCCTTTGCTAGGAAACTAACATAATCATGCTAACATAATCATGGCAATTACGTCAGCTGCTGTTAATTACAGAACCAACCTTTCCAGCCCCAAACCAAACACAGGAGGGGGTGGGGCTCCTGACAGAGCTGAGCTGCTCCAGCCTTTCCTTACAGGCAGAGGTGACTGATGCACAGTTAGATCCTTCCCACAGGTCCAGGCTAAAACTCTGACCTCAGCCAGAGTGAGGGAGTATGGACTATGCACCCAGCAATGCAGTAACTTGGTGCGTCACCACGGTGGTACCCACCCTCTGCGGAACTGGAAAGGTGGTCACCTGCCTTGGAAAGATGCAAAGTCATTTACTCCACCCCTCTCCCACCCAATTCAGCACTTCTGTAGGGGCATGCTCTGATCTCAGTGGCTTAAAGTCAGTGACAGTGAGTTTCCCTGAAACAGGTTTTCCAGAGGAATATCTCCACACGGATAATCACCCCTCTTTATGCACGTGGCAATGGGCTGGAGCTGCGGTCAGGTGGGAGTTTATAGAACCTCAGSCCCTTCTCCTATGGGACTGTGGTGAGAAGGGGACCCCTTTTCTAACAAGGCATTTATGGGTAACAGTTATTTCTTGCACTCAGCATTTGGGCACATTGGAGCTTCCCTCCCAGCAGGAATTAACTTATTGCAGGAGGTGACAAAACACATGAAYATGACTTTAAATACATTCAATTAGATTGTTGTATTTCTTGCACCTTTAACACAGCAGGCAGCCAGAAAGCAGATGCTGATAGACCAGGTGATACGATGAATACCTGAATTACTCCTCGTGGTGTTTCTGGTACACTATAGCATTAGACTTAAGATCTAACAGCCCAGGAGAGACTATCACAATGAAATAGTCAGTTGATTTCTGTAAAACAGGAATTTCACTTCAGTTTTCACCCCACCAGTTTGAGTAATGTATGGCTGAATTTTAGAGATGATTTAGAAGATCTACTCTTGAATTTCACAGGTGGCAGCTTTACAGCATCCTTCAGTGGATACTTTCAGCAGTAATTTATCCTGGCTGCTAGTAACTTGCACCTTGCATCTTGCTCACGCTTTACTATTTCATCTTACAACTTCCAGCTTGCCAAGTGCTCCATAACATGCTGGGGAACTAAAAGTGACAGGGAAGACACAAATACTTTTCTCTAAGTGATCCAGCAGCCATCAGGAGCTACAGCAGCAGTAGCTGGCCCAGGGAAAGAGCTGGGATGCAGCCCTGCAGAGAGCTGCCATGCTGGCTGCAGAGAGGTCTGCAAGGCTGTGAACTGCTTYCCACTCCTTATCATGGCTTCTTTTTGTGCAGGTGGGGCCAGTAGGTCTCCTGCAGGAAAACAAAGTTGCTTTAGTTGGACCAACCCAGTAAAGATTTCCACAATCCTCAGCAAATGTTTTAGAGATGAGGTGGCAGATTCCTTCTTCCTCCTGTGCACATACCTACATATAAAAACATATGCTGATATGAGATGCAGTGTTTCTGCCACTCCTTTAAAAGATTTAAAAATCTTTTCCCCAGGGTGTGTGTGGAATCTGTCATATTTCCAACATGTTGCAAATCTGCATTTCCTATTGATCTTATCTACTCTGCATTGTAGCCCTGGGGCCTCCATCCTTTCCCAGTAGAACTGGAGATGCACCAGCTGATCACAGATCACAGCAGTAACAGCAAGTGCCTAAACTTGCTGAAACTCCAAAACAAAAGCAAGAAACAGTACCTGAAACACGAGGTACCTTCCAAGCAGGTTTCCTAAACCCCTGGTCCTGTTTGGCAGCCACAACAGTCACCTGCCCTCTCAAGCACTTTGCAGGAATTTCCTGCTGAAGGAAACGGCATGTGCTTATCACTGCAAAGAGCAGCTGAAACTTTTATCTTTTTTTTTTTTTTTTGTGGGCATTAGGGAGTGTTTCTGCCTCTCACAGCTTAAACAACAGAGATATCCCACTTCTTTATTTCTCAGCATACCTGTTGACAGCCCTCACAGCCCCCTAAACCCCAAAGACCTCGGGGCAGTGAGCTTGCAAAGGGCCAGAGCTTGTGAGAGCAAAATGGTTTCTGAAGTTACAGCATTAAGAAATGGTTTTAATAATTTAACAACTCTCACCTGGCTCTTTTAGCCCATCTTTGTCCCGGCACTGCCTGAAGTTGCTGCTTTTCTCTGACATGGAACCTTCTGAAAACATTGTGGAAAACAGTTCCTGGACTGCTTAGAACTGTCTCTCCTTTTGTTTGGGCTAAATTTCCCAGCTAAAACCTTAACTGTGCTCCTTAGCAGGGCATTAAAATCCATCCTGAAGTCACAGTGGTATCCTTCATTCATTCTTCTTGCACTCACAATAAGCTTTTGAGCCTGTTTTGTACTGTGACTAAGGCAACAGGACCCTTGCTGAAAACCGGGGATCCTCCGAGTCCAAAAAAAAATAATACATAAAATTTCACTTTACATCAGGAACAAGGAAACATCAAACTCATATCCTTTGTAATATACAACACATGTGAAAATCAGCTACAGGAACAGAAAAAAGCTTTCCCTACTTGTGCTTTTCTAGCTGGCGTTGCTGCCTGGCCCTCTTCTCACAGCAGGCAGGGGAACCTCAAAGGAGCAGGTGTTTTTCACAGATGAGACAAGTCCCTGGTCAGTGCTTGTCGTTGGCTTGAAACATGCCACTAATCTTCAGTGGGGTCTCTACTCAGCTGTGCAAACATGGGGGTTTTTGAGGCTTAGGTTCAAATTCACTCAAAGTTTTGTGGTTGTGTTTTAAAAAGAAAGATKAATCCGGAAAAACAATAGCATGGATTACTTTCCCTTTTGAGAAACAGATTGCAAGCTTTCCCAAAATCTAGGGCTGGACTAACCTCAAAGTTATGCATCCCCAGCAGCTTCCATTTCTAGATTTCACAGCCCTTTATCAGAAAGAACATGGTAAAACATTGCAGCTTCCATGGGTTCGAGATGCACTTAAAGGATTTCTTAAGGCTGTGGAGAAAGTACTGGGCACAACCAGGGCCTGAACTGAGTCCTAGCTTTAGGAGGTCTGCTTGTGAGAAAAGCTCTGTCTCCCTGTACTCACAAAAACAGAGTGGGAAGAGTTGGCGCGGAGCTTTTTAAAGAAACTATTTTATATTTTCTGGTGTCCATCTAGTTTGCCCCACAAGGGGTGTAGAAGGGACAAAGTGCAAGAACAAGCTGTATAAAAAGAAGAGGAGGAATCAAACCAGGGATTAGTTTTGAGCAGCAAAGGTTCAGGTTGCCATCTTGTTTTGGATACCAGGAMTGAGTTTTGAGCAAAGGTTCAGGTTGCCTCCTTTTTACTCCTTTCCATGGGACCCCAATCACTGAGTGAATCCCATTCACAGAACCTTTTCCTGTTGGCTTTTCCCCCTTGCAGGATAGTGGGGGCTGTGTGGCTGGAAGACTGAGGATGGGACAYGCTGATACCTCCATTTTTACTACATCCAATTAAGCAATAAATGAATCTGGTGGAAGTGTGGAGCACACAGATTATTATGCAAATCTGTCGCTGTGCTATCAGCGACTAGCATTGCCCAAAATAGCACTGSTAAGACATTAGTGCAAATGTCACCTTTCTCCTCTGTTAGTTATTGYCTCCCATCTCACTCATCATGCAGCTTCCCTGAGGTCACAGCCGTGATTTCCCATAGACTTGGGAGTGCAAATGGATTTTAAAGAGGATTTTTAACAAAGTTTCTGTCTCCTTCCATGAGCATTCTAACACAYCCAGAGCTAATGGCCTGAGAGCTTGCTGCACTGGCAAAGTTACCTGAAGAATCCACCTTTAGCCAAGCTATAAATTGGCTCATGGACATGCTCCAGGCACCTACTTTTTGGGARGTGGAGGACAAAGCTGCCTGAAAGCAATAAGCTGAGGGCTCCAGCAGATATCAGGTTTTCTCATCAAACTTACACCATCAAAAAGTAGAATGAAGGAGCAACGCTGAGAATTTTGAATAATTTAATTTCCCAAGTTATTTTGTCCTCCCCACTCCCCTTAAAAGGATCTCTTTTGCTCTGCACTCCTAAAATGAAAGTGAGAGGAGCAGCCAAGCTGCTTGCCCCATCGCAGGCTGTTGTTGGCAGACAAAGGCCATTGTTTGCTGCCACTGGTTGTTGTTCCCCTGGTGGCAGCAGCCCCCAGCACCAGCCCTCAGTTCCTGGCCCTTTTTGTACTCGGCATGGCACAAACAATTGCACAGTCCCTTTCTGTAGATGGTTGCAATTTAAAGAGAGAAATACATTTCTCTTCATCTTCCCACAGGCCCCAGGGAGACAGAAATTCACAGGCTGGCTGGAGCCACCCTAGAGTTGGGGGGTGGAAGGAAGAAATCATCACCCATCACTGTATCATGTGGCCCAGACCAAGCACACCWCTATCCCTCAGGTGGAAAGGATTTCACTCCACCGGATGCACTAGGGTAGATCTGTCCCTCAATTGCCAGATCCGAAATCTCAGAACTCAGTTCAGTGGGTTTTTCTGCAAAGCCATCTTCCCTGTCCCTGAAACTGAACTGAAACTAAGCTGAACTGCACCCATCCAGGTTCTGCAAAATGAACTGTCCACCGCCAGTGATGCCGGGACCTGACCTCTGTACACAAGGCTGATAGGAAAGATGAATACAAGCAAACCCAGCTACACAAAATGTGACAAGAACCCTGCTACAAGGAGATCCGGGTCATTCGGTGACTTCTTTGAACATTCACAGAACAAGTCCAAGATGCCTGATGAAACCTGATCAAACTGTGTGGATTTCTTTAAATTTGTCTTGGAGTTTTTGGGGGTTTACTCAAATATGGGACTTGGGAGACAGTGAGGCATGTGGTCTGAAACAGCCAAAAAGGCCACATGTCTCAGCAAACCAAAGGTCCTGCTGCTCAACATCTCTGGGGATAAATTATCTTCACCACCATAAATAAATCTTACTGGTTTAGCCTCTAATCCTACTTTTCTTTGCACCAGGGTAAACACAAAACTGCCTAACCCACCTCAGAATAAAATAACAGAGGGGAGAGAGAGACTGCAATCTTTTTCCTTCCACAGTTAGCAAGGGAGGATTCAATATTTTCTTCCTATGCCTAAAATTGGAGGGAAAAGGATATTTTCCTTTTCAGATTGCAAACTGCATTGATTTGTGCTTTCTCCTTTGAGAGGAGTGAAGCACAGTGACTTTTTAAAATGTCAGGGGACAGGTACACATGGACAAATCCCTCTGTCACTAGGACATGAKGCAGAGCCAAGGAGTATCCGTCACCTCCTGCAATCTCCAACTCAGTGATTGCACCAGGATTTTGATACAGAAGAAAAAACCCACCAGGGAATTATGCAGGTTTTAGAAGTTCATTGCTGCTCTGACAAGTCGTTTAGCCAAGAGCAGCAAAGCAACTTCAGGGTTGTCTTCTCCTGCCCAGCAGGCAGGACTGCAGTCCTCAGTCTTCACACACTCTGTGCCTTAAAATGAGAAGGGGTTTGTTTTGAGGGTGGTGTTTAAACATGATTTATGATGGAAAGGTGCTACCAAGGAGCCTGGTGTCTGTGTCCTTCCTGCTCCGCCCTGCATCCTCCCAGGCTGTGGCTGGTCACTGCCACCCATCACTGCCAGCAGCTGGGGCTTTGCCACACGGCCTTTGCAGATTAAGCTTTGTGYTTCTGTGAGCCTCCTGTCTCTGGCCAGCCCCAGCAAACACAGGGGGCTGGAAGCTGCATCCTGCAGTGCAAGGAGTCATTTGCTGAAAGGTAGAAAGCTGGCTGGGGATGCAACACTTCTGCACAGCAAGAGTTTCCCTATGGCACTGGTCTCCCAGAGAGGCAGGGAATGCAAGATCCATCTTACAACAGGGCACGTGTTAATGGCTTAATGGCTGTGGCTACCTCATTTAGACTGTAAYAGAGCCCAAGCTACAGAGGGTACCTTCTGGTCACAGGGAAAGGCAGGCTGGGGTTGTAAAAAAAAAAAAGRGTTTATACAGTGTATATAAAACATCATTATTTATGTATTAAAATGCTTATTTTAATGCCCTTATTCTYTGGAGGTTCCATCTTGCATCCAAAAATAAGTGTCCGGCACAGGCAGAAAATCAGATTTATTTAAGTTGGTCACGCAGCCAAGGCTTCTCCCTTCCCCAGGGACAGGTAAAAATCCTCACCAGGCTGRTATCCTAGAAAGCTCTCTATCAAGGAGGGGCAGAGAGATAATGTAGTGAGCAGCTAGCTGCTGTCTTGCTTATTGCAAGTTAGTTTGATGAATTTTTTTGAGTTACACTATTCATAATCATGCAGCCCCTTCCTTCTTCCTCCACATTGCCTCCCAGGTTTCACCAGAGAGGCACAACAGTGATGGTCTGATCACTGTGTTTTTTGAAAAAGTACTACAAAAAGAAAAAACCAGAAAACTCTGGTGGCCAGGGAGAGGACCCTAGAGAATGGCATGAAACCGTATCCATATCAGGGGAGATTTAGGCTGGATATTAGGGAAAGGATCTTCTCTCAGAGGGTGGCTGGGCACTGGCACAGGCTCTCCAGGGAA
>NW_026623324.1:536916-547828 GCF_030028575.1 Malurus melanocephalus | reverse complement strand
AACCTCTTGATAGAGTTTCTAGTAGCACTTTTACATCACCAGTAAATGAAATACCATAAATAATTCCAAATGCTTTTCACATGTGCGAGTTTTCTTAATCTTCTCTTGATTTTCCCATCTCTGAGTCTGGCTAGTGTCACTGCCAGGCATTTTCACTTTTGTTTGGGGTACCATATCCCAGGAATGTGGCCGTGTCCCTGGTGGTATCAACCTGCCCCCAATACAATACAAACCTACACCTCTGGCTCAGCAGGAGCAATTTCTTGTTCTCCCTCAAGCTGCTGGTGGGATGGTGGGGCCAATGAGACCATGGCTCTGAGGCCCTGCACTGTCTGTGACCATTTTTCCACCATCCCTGTCTGCAGTGCTGCTGGCTGGCTCAGTGACCAGAGGGGAAAGGTTTCRTCTTCCAGCAACAGACCCCACTGCCCCTCACTACAGCCATCACCAGTGTTTAGATGCCTCCAAATTTTATTTTTCAGGAGGATTTCAACCAGTTAAGCAGGTCTGAGGTAGAGCSCCTGGGCCAGACTTTCCCCAGTTGGAGATATATGTTGCCTTGAAGACACGGTCCTCCACACTTCACTCAGGGCTTGTTGCTGTTTACCATCTGGGTCCAGAATTGTTGGTATTTTTCATCAGATGCACAGTATTAAGTTTAATAATTTGTTTCAGCACCTCCTCTTTCAACACCTCAGGTTCTTCTGATGCATTGTTTTTATTAGCTGAGTGCAGTAAGCTTTTCCAGGCCCCTCTCTGGAAAARACCAGCATTTAAAGGCATCACATACCTATTCCGCTGTAGAATCACCCCTTTGTTTAATGGCTCTGCTTCCTAATGATCTGGTGGACAAACTTATTTTCTCATGTATTTCAAGGAATACATAATTTGYGTACATAATTTGCTCTTCCAATTAGCCTTTCTAATCCAATTTTTATATTTGAATCACAAGGGGTTGTTTGAGGTTTTTTTACAGAACTAAGAAAAGACAAATTATTTTCTAAAAATTCCAATTGTATTGTTTTTAATCCAAATAACCTACATGCTTTTMATTCTGCAGGACCCTGATGTTAAAATAAAAACTGCTTAAGCAGTATATTCTTGTACTTCCCCAGGCAATTAATCTTCCTYAGCTAGAGATTCTTCTATTCAGTACCTGCCTTCCTCAAGGGCTTCCAAAACTGTGATGACTCTCCTGGCTGCCCAGGCAGGGCCCCAGGCCAGTCTGTGCAATTCCAGTGAAAAATTTGATGGTAATTTCTAGCAAATTGCTGCATTCATATGTGTGTGTATATATATGTGGTGTGTGTGTGTGTTTTTATGCATGTAAAAACTAATCAACATACAAACCGGTTAATTATTTGTGCAGAGTGGCTTTAAAAGAACCAGGGGTCAAACTGAAGCCAGCTGTCAACCTTCAGTCAATTCCAAATTAATAAKATAACATGAGACAGCCCTCTAAAGGTTTTTTAATATGTTTATATCTTGGCTTGATAAACACAGTCAAGAGAGACAAGATGGAAGAGGTAGAAAGCTTCGCAGGGTTACTTTTCTGTAAAAAACAACTTGTGAAAACATCTGTGCAGCTCACAACTTCCCAGATGTTCTCTTTAACAGAGCACTTAAATTGTTTATATTTTGCCTAACACTGGAATCATGGCAGATTATTTTTGTTGCAGGGTCTTTGCAACGTTTTGTAGGTGGTCTCGTAAAAGAGAGCAGATATTTAACCCCACCACCGCCTCCTTCTCCTTTGCCCTGCTTGTTTACACAGCAGAGCCTGGTACCAGTTCCCTCCGATAGTGTGCGTGTGGGGGGCCTGGGGGCTTGGCTATCGCTCTGCTTTTGCACCAGAGTCACTCTGCTGGCTCTGCTGCAGAGGCTGGAGGTTGACAACAGTGAAAACATGAGATAAGATGATACAGGCATTTCCATCCAGCCTCTTTTCAGGACACCCGAAAGATGGCTTCAAACTGTGACTTACTGCCTTTGACTTGTTTGCACCAGCAGCAATGGGGCACCTCCTCAAACCTGCATGACTTGTCCCTCTGAAGTCTGTGTGATGTCCTGTGTAAAAAAATGTGTCCACACAAAGAGGATCTGGTGATCAGAGTCTGTATRTGCAGTGAACATCAGAGGATTTTCTATTTGCATGGGCTGGAGAGCCATATATATATACCTTTTACCATGTGCAGGCACAGCTTTCAGTTTGGAGTGTTTTCCTTAATGGCTATTTTTTTTGCCATGTTTTCACAAGATGCATGAAACACCTGTGATCTCATCAGATCTGATGCTCCTTAGGGTCTGAAGGCTTTACCCTCCCCCCAAAAAATCCCACATCATGATCCATGTCATAGGCACAATTGCAGCTCCACAGGCTTTCAGACAGGCCTGTGTCTCCTGCTTCCAGCCAAATTTCTCCGCTTCAGCAAGTTAGGGCTGATTTGTGATTAGATCAGTTTGTGGATGGCACATTCTCAAAGGAAAACCCAGGAGCTGGAGGAAATGGTGTGAGCTGCTTTTTATGCTCAGCTTGTAGSTCTGACTGGAGCTGATGCTCTTTGCATCCTGCCCTAGAGGGCTGTTTCCAGCAGCAGGAATACATTATGAAAAGCTGTTAGAGCGTGGCCCAAAGCGATGGGCAAAGCAAGGCTGGATCTGTCTCCTGGGGAAGGCTTGCACAGCTGTAGCTGGGAGCTAAGTACATTGCCCCCAGAAAGGTCAAACAGGATTTACCATAGATGTCTTATTGATTTTGATGTCTTAGAAAATATTTTTGAACATGTTTATACATGAAAATATTATATATAGTAAAATATTCTATTTCTATTTATTTATTTATTTATTTATTTATTTATTTTTATTTATTTATATTTGATTCATATATTTTCTATATATGAAAATATTTTTGAACATGTCTATAAAACAGACTGAGTTAGGTCACACAGGCTGAGGACTTAGAAAGTCTTATATTGTATTAATTCATTTGGTTTCTGATTTGTTTGTGTTTTTGGTTTTTTTTTTTTTACAACTTCAAATGCATTAATCCTTACTKCACTGGTAGATTGAAATGGAAGCTGTACTGGGTGCATTTAAATGAAAGATGCTGTAGCAATATTCCACRTTTCCCAGTAATGATATTTGCAAGCTGTGCTGACAATATTCCATACTTCTGACAAAACACAGACAGTATAAAAAGCCATTTCTCCAGAGCTCTCTGTGGTTAAGTGCCTGAATGCTGGAGTACAAGCTGACAATAGTATGTGGCTGGGATACAACTTAGCATATCATCTAATGTGCTCTTAATTCGTGCTTTAAATTCACACTGCACACTGAGGAGTGTGCAGCCAGCTTTTTACACTGGTATGCCCAATGTTAGCCAAGTCTACTTACTTTCTTTCTGGGTTGGTTTTTCACACCAGTATTCTTTGATTTGTTGGTGTTTTGTTCATCCTTTTTTTCCTTTTTTAGCCACTCCATTTGGTTTTCCCATGTGTGGGAAAAACATTGACTTTCAGCGCTAGAAGCCGCTCTGCGGGGGAATGGTGGGGAACGCACCATATGGTGCAGGCGAAACATCTGTGAATCTCTGACACTGCAGTTCTGCTTCACAGGCCCTGGGTGCATTTCACATGTGTGCTAAGGAGAAATTAATATGACACAAGTACTTTTCAGGAGCCATGATGTATGAGAAACAGAATGAATTTGCTAGAGGAGACTAAAAAAATCAGAGCACTACATCGTGCTAAGCCAATTTCCCTAATGGAACTGCATTGCCCATATTTGCTCCCTTTCCTGTGAAACTGCAGTATCTATTTTCTATTGCCATCATGCAGTACTGAAAATAAATCTYGTGGTGAGCAGAGATGGCTCATCTTCCAACTTGTGGAAAGGTTAATTAAATGTGCATGGTACTGGCACTCGTTCACAGCAGCCTGAACCCTGGGATGACAGATTGCTGGGGGCGTGTGAGCAGCTTCCTCCCTCACCCTCGCACAGCCCACATGGCACAGAGTACACGGGGCACTGAACACAATGATTCCACTTCTAGAGGTAAMGTTATTCTCAAACACAGGGACTTCCTGAAAAGGGGAGTCCAGCGCCTGTGTGTTTCACCCAACATTTTTTGGCATTTTTTCAGAAGGCTTGTTGGTCTGCTTACAAGTGTTTTGTTCTTTTGGACTTGTCATGAAGAGCTTTTGCTTGCCATGACCCTGCTGTTCTGCAGTGGCAATGATGTGGATATAAACTCAAGTGGAGCTGGAAGCACACTTGGAACACAATCTCTCTCCTTAGCTTTTCCTGTGCAGCAGAGCACAGCTCTAAGTTCAGAGCCACTGGTAACATGGWGCATCCAGACACTGCCAGGGACTGGCAATGCTAAGGATCATTCAGCATTTAAAGCACTTCACAGGAACTGCTGAGACTCAATTCAGCTGGTGGCTCTCTAGAAAATCCAATAATTTCTTAGAACAGCAAATGCAGGTGCAGAAAAAGTCATTGCTGCTACTTAGAACAGTAGTCCAGTGCCTGAAGTGCCTTGCTGAGCCCTCTGCATCTGTGGCTTCCTTGCCCCTTCTTTATTGCTCTGCTCAGCCCTGTTAAATGGAATGTGGGAGTGTGTTAAGGAGATTTAGGAGTAAAATCCCAGTCTGTGAGAAAACCTCTTAAGTGGCACCAGCCAAAGGCCCTATTCCCACACATACTTATACACATGAGCAACCTTACCCACAGGAATAGTCACTCTGGAGCCCCRTAGGATGCAGGATGGATTCCTGTGTCAGCATCATTATCAGAAGGCATCTCAGTATGAGTCTCRTTGCATGGCTTTTCCCAGTGTATCTCCCACAGCTGAAACGCTGTCCCAGGGTCCTTGATCTGGATACACTTCAGTGGGATTTGAATGTTGCATGGGCCTTGACCTGCAGAGAGAGGAATTCTACCCTTCCATAAATATGCTATGCCATGGCAGGTCCTGCTCTCTGGGGCTGGCTGGAGCTTGGGAAAAACTATCCAGCCACATCATTTCTAACGTGGGTACCTGGGGTTTGCTCACGCCTGGCTTGCTGTGCATGTACTCTCCAATAATTTCCAGAGAGGCAGCAAACCAAAAAGCACTACATTTGTTTCCTGAGTTCCCACCCCGGGCTGCTGCCTCCACTGGTCCAGTCTCAGTGGACAAGCAGAAAAKGTGCCAGGAGTGAGGATGGTTGTAGGGCCTGAGAATACCTGCTGTGCATGATGAGGCTGAGACTGTGGACTGCTTTAGGAGAGTTCATTATGTGATGGTCTCCAGGCCCCCGTGATGTGAGAGGCACCAAGTTAATTCCCCCCCTGGGCATGGCTCTGGCACACGCAGCATGAGCTACTGTGCAGCTGGCATGAGCTGTCCTCTCCCCTGGAGAAGCGGCTGAGCTGTGTGTCAAGGATGCCGACACTCCAGGGCTGTAGATGTGCCAGCGTACGGTCTGAAGTTTCTGGAGAGGGGACACAGAGTGTGTTTACCTTGACTTCACGATGAGTACATTTAGAGGCTTCCATCAGGGAAGGCTGAGGAGACTGATAAAACCAAGGTCTGGTTCCTCCTGGACTGTAACACAAATGTTTCCTTTGGCATTCCTTTTTACTGGCTCCACTCACGGTGGTCTCTGAGGAGCCCCTCAGAGGCCTCTGTGCTCACTGTGTTCAGAGCACGGTTTCTACAGACAATTGCCTGCAGCTTGCAAAAGCAGATTTGCCAAACCACGCATAATAAATCAAAACACAATTTCCAAGTGCTAGCATGAGCAAAAGCTTATTAAAATGCAGTCTGTCCAGGACAATTTCTCAGCCCTGCTTTTTCAGGAATATATAATGAGAGGCAAGAAAACAGGTGGCTAGCAGAGAAACAACATGGCACAGGTAGATTTCTCATTGCCTTTACCTTTACCTTTACATTGCCTTTACCATTTTACAGCTGTCAGAGTTCCAGTCTTTAGGAGCTGCTTCATATTCATGTGTTCTAGGATCTCCCACAAGCAGCCARGCAAGTTCAGTTACAATCCTCCATCACTCTTCAGAAGTAAACTTCCTTCAGAAGCAGCTCTCTTCTTTCTAGATACAAACAATCCTCCAAAAATGTCAAAGACAAGGCTGTACATAATTTTTGCAAGGTTATAATAATACTGTTTTCCTACTTCCTAGACATTCCCAGGTTCTTTTCAATATAGTAGCAAAAGTTSTCATACTTTGCAAATTGGTTCTGTTTTTAACATCAGATTGCATTGTGTCTATGTCAGAACATACTCACTGAAAAGATCTGAAAGCAAAAAAACTATGTGAATAAAATAAAWCTAAACTTAAAAGCTGGGCCTGTTAAATGAAGGTCCTAGCACAAGTATCTGTTTCTCACTTCAKTTCTCTCCTTCAGCTGGCATCTGAAACTAACCTGAGTTTCTGCTTCTATCACAGATTTCACCTAGATGCTTCCTAGCAGCTTTTGCCTTTGTCTGCCTGTAACACTCTGTAGGGTTAATGTTTTCAACAGTGGATGCAAATGTATACCATCCTGCAGGATTTATTCTGAAAGGGTTATTGTCTTGGGATCTTTCTGACAGTTCTACAGCCAGACTTTTTGCTTGAATCTCACAGTTGTCCCTTTCCAGGGATAAGGCTTTTAGAAATCCATGTGACACGTTCAGTTATGATSCACAAAGCACAGCTCTGGCAGCTAATTTGTAGAGGAATGTGTGTGAACCAGAAGGTGCCCTGAGCTGCTTTTGAAAGTGTGCCTATATCTGGTTACCATCTTTCATTAAATAAATGTTAATGGGGTGAAATCGTCTCTTCTCTCCCCCTGTTGTCAGGGCTGAGGTTTGCAATGCAGACCTTGTTGCATGGAGGACAGACAGTTAAACCCATGTCACCACTGCCTGTTACGAGCACCCCTTCAGCTTGGATCCTCGGGAATCATCATCACCTGAATTTTGCATTTTGCATTTCCYGGTCCCAAACCCTGCTGCAGTATCACCCTCCTTTCCTTTGGGAGGCCTGCAAACATATCAAAGCTAATACATGTGCGTGGGAGGATATATTCCTCCCTTATTTTCCAAAGTGGTTTTCAGGGATTTTCACACTCCTAGTGGGAATAAAGCACACAACTAAGTCCCTTTAACTTTAGACTTTTAATCTTAAGCTTAATTAATTATTGTGAAATCCATGCAAATTTCATACTAAGTACCTTACTCATGCCGTTAGTTTTCTGCAACCTTTAAAACATTTCGTATTCTTGRAGATGACAAATCATAGAATAGCATCATGACATTATTTGGGTTGGAAGGGCCCTAAAAGACCTTCTCATTCCAACCCGTCTGCCATGGGAGGGACACCTTCCACTAGGTCAGGCTGGCCCTGTACACTGCCAGGGATGGGGCATCCACAGCTTCTCTGGGCAGCTGTTCCAGCMTCTCACCACCCTCACAGTAAGGAGTTCTCTTCTGAGTATGTAACCTAAATTTCCGCTCTTTTCAGTTTGATCCCATTGCTCCTTGTCCTACCACGGCAATTCCCGATGAGATGTCCTGCTGGGGCTATGCTGATACAGTTAGCACCTACAAATGGGCCCATAAAAATGGGTGAAYTCAGGCAAGAATTCGCTGAAGTGACAGAAGGATGCTCCAGGGTCATTGTACCTTCATCTTCCTCCACAGCACCCTTTCAGGCATATTCCTCCCTGGGGCTTTGGTGTGACTAATTGCAAATGGCAGAGGAGATGGGGGATGCATTCTGCAGGTGGAGTGAGTATTGGAGCATCTCCATCTGAAAGTGCCCTCCTTTGTTCAGAATTTGCAATTGAGTCGGGGGAGGGGAGGGAAACAAATTTTTGATCGATGCAGTGACAAGCACTAGAGATAAACCGGGCTGTGATCTCTGCCTCAGACAAGARTTAGTGTACAAAGAAAGCAAGGAGACAGAAAGGCTTAGCAGTACAGCAGAGTTGTCAGGAACTGGTCCCTCAATCTGTGCCTTTCTTTTCCTAGCTGAGGGAAGCTGGGAGGGGATTTCCATATCCCTTCAAATAGCCCTGCTGGGAAATCTCTGTCTCTCCCAGGCTGATTGTGTTTCTTTCCCTTTCTCGATGCCTTTTCCCCACCACCAGAGCATCCAACATCTACCATTTAAAATAATTAACAATAATGAGGTCCCTGGTGAACTTCACAGAATGACTGTAATTTCTGCCTTTTTCAAGTAAAATTCTGCATTAGACTGGGTGATCTACCTCCCCACACAGATGACTAGACCCTCCTTGTATCTTTGAAACCATTGAGCAGGGAAGAGAATACTCTAAATTCCTTTAATAGACTGTGAGCTGGGCATTCTGCAAGGGGAATGTAAGCCCTTTGCCCAAAAAAAATATGTCTTTCTTTGCTTTTATCCTTTTAAAAAATCCATGATTTCCAGAACCGGACACAAGGACACCCAGTTTCAAAGGATACTAGTACACACAGGTTTGACAGAAGAGCCTGAAACAATAAAGTCATGAGGCTCAGCCTCTCATCTTTCCCCCTTCACCCTCTAAACAGGAAGACAAGGCAGGAAGCTGGGAATGAACCCCACATTTGGGTTTTATGGGGCTCTCAGGTCCCAGACAATCCCAGCACAGACACCTGACTGGGAGTGGCCTCATGGGCATGGGATCTTCATGCCCCCAGGCATGCAGGGTTTCTAGTAATGCACTGCTCCCCCTGAGGTCCTGTTACTACTCCTGCCCCAAGGGCAGCATGTGGGTCAGAAGGGGAGGAGGAGGAGCACTGGGGGTGTTGGTTTCAGATTTTATTTCAGGGTGTCACAGGGGCAGTTTCCCTCTGCCTGCCCCAGCCCTGCTCTCAGCCTGCTCCAGGTCTACCCCAGTTATGAGGTGGCCCTTGACATGGTCCATGTACACCAAAGTTCCAGGGTAACCCCCACAACCCTTAGCCCCTGTGGAAGGCCTCCTCTCYGTGGCTAATTGCTAGCATCTGCTGGCATTTCAAACACATGCAAAATCCAGGGTGGGGATCTTTAGGCTTTCCATAAGAAACCACTTTCTTTCAAGATGGGATTCTACACTTCCTTGAGCCTTAAGAACACGCTGATATCACAGGGCCAGGCAGCCCTGTGCTCACCAGGGCAAGGGGAAATTACCTTCTTACCTATTTATTATGGGAGGTCGGAGTTTGCATTTCCGTTCCCTCCTTGAGTTCACACAGATGACTGAGAGCAGCAAAGCAGGAGCTTTGCCCACTTGCACCGGGCTTCTGCTCTGTAAAAGTGATCATTCTCTGAGCTGACGGCAGATGCAGACCTCTGCCACCAGATATTAAAGCAGAAACTCCCACTCTTCCTGCTGGTTTTTGCAGCACTGTGACAGACCTTGTGTCTAGAGGTAGTGACAAAACTTACCCTGCTGGGCTGTTCTGCAGCCCTTCACCTGTACCTACAGAGGCCCTTAATCATGGAAACACGGTGTCATTGCTGCCTCTSCAGGCAGAGGCAAGCAGGCACAGAGGGATGGGCAGCTGCCCACACTGAAGGCAGGAACAAGATTCCCTTGCCCTGGCTCTCAGTCCGGAGTGGATTCCTTTTCCCTTCCTGCTCACCTCYATCAAGCCATCAGGCTGGGACATCTCTGTTACCTTCCCAATTATTGCTTTCCTTGCTCCAGAGGCCTGCAGAGCTCCACAGGCAGCCAGAGTATTCCAAAAGGGAAAGATACTTCACCTGAGGTCCAGGACWTCAACATTTCCATTTCTTCTAGGTAGGAATGACAGGCAAAAGAATCAACAAAAAAAATCCCCACAGTTCTCCATGAAATACACCCAAAAAGATTTTAGTTTGACTGAAGAATTTTAYGTCAATTTTTGCTTTTTAGTTAATGACATGTTACAGTAGAGATAATAATSCTTAAAAAGCAGTCACATTAAAAGGCTGTTCCCGAGAAATCAAAACATTTAACTCTGTGACAATATTGAAGCTTTCCACTTCCGTGCTTTCAATCTTCCCCATTACTCCCATTTTTCAGAAAACGCAATTGACATGGCTCTGACTGCGTATTCATAAAATTAAAGAGTAATATTCAAAGGCTCATGTGATGTGATGGCCTGGGTAGCTCATCTGGGCTAAAAATCTGCCCCATCCTGACTCCTGCCTCTCAAAGACTTCCCACCTTCCCACCTGACCCAAGCAGAAGTACAGCTGATCTTCAAGGAYTCTTCAAGAATTGGGTCTGAACTTTATGGCTTGCCCATTAGTCCTTGGCCTTTCATCAGAAAGCCAAAACCAGCCCTAATCAGAGCAAGTTAGCGTATTTTCATAATTCAGCATGGGCTTTACGTAATTGGAAATGCTGAATTCAGAACTGTAAATCAAAGTTATGAGTTGGGTTTGGATGCCAGGCCACTGCTACTGGGTTTAAAGGGGCTCTTCTCTGCCTGCTGCCCAATAAATATGAGCTACAAAGCAGTTGTTTAGAAGCAATTTCCTTGATCATCAGTAAATTGCCTCTGGGATGGGCGTGCCCCCTCCTGAGGATCCCAGAACTGATGCTCTTTGGGTTACACCCCGCTGTGCTTCCCATCCTGCTTTGGTTGCTTTCTGCTGAAAAGCCAACATGTGCCACGTGTTGGAAGCTCTGGCAGATGGAGCAGCAGTGCAGCCTGCCAGCACTGCAGCCTGGCTCAGTCAGTGCCACAAGGGACCTCCCTGGATGCAATTCCAGGAAGAGAAGCCAAGGAATCCAGGTTGCATCTGCTCTGTCGACTGGTGCAGGTGCCCTGGCCCGACACTGAGTTGTTCTGTGGTAAGGCTGCTTTTACTCAGCCAGGAGGCTCCACAACAGGACATAAAATACCTGAGCTGATGCTGAACAGCAGACAAGTTTGTAGAAAAAAAAAAA
>NW_026623324.1:460721-536596 GCF_030028575.1 Malurus melanocephalus | reverse complement strand
CTCTCCTCTCCTCTCCTCTCCTCTCCTCTCCTCTCCTCTCCTCTCCAGGTTGTGGCATTGCATAAAAGGGATGTGGGTAACATGTTGGTGCCAGCCACATTATTAAGGAACTTTGAAAGTGAGAAATGGTCAGATCAGACTTTGAAAGGTAAATCTCTTCCTCCCACTCTTGGTGGGACATATGCTGCTAGCTGCCACTGACTGCTCTAAAGTTCACTAAAAATTTTTGTTGTATCAAAACCCTGAAGTCTGTGTGTGCACAGTTTGCACCAGGTTTCCTCCACTCCTAAGTGTTATAAAATGATGGACTTGCCAGTCAATTTTACAGGGCTTCTCTGCAAAGAGCTGTGGAGGGTCTGGGGCCTCTGTCCAGGACAATGTTCTGGGCTATCCCAAGCACAGAAATATTGCAAGGCTTCAAAAACTGTGGGAAAGAGACTCTTGTTAGACTTTAATCTTCCCTCAACATGTGGCTGACATGTTCACCATTGCCCAAGCCTTTCCTTCTGAAAGGATTACTTTATCATAGAGCTCCTTTCCTCATTAAATTAYAAAATCAAACCAAACTAACCAAGACCATAGTTTATTTTGTTTCATGCTATGGTTATTTTAAATGTATTAGATTTCCTTCTTTAAAAAAATGCAATAACTGATAATGAGTGCATATGGATCTCTTCATTTTAATGCTTTGTTTACACTGAACACTGGTTTGCTGCAAAGCGTGTGTTTTAAATTACTCTGCCTTTTTTTTTTTCTTTTTTTAAACCAAATATTGACCTCTTTGTGCATGTGTGAGAAAGAGAAGGAGAAAGGGAGATGAGAGGGAGCTGGATGATGAGGACCATGTTGTATGTCTTCTGTTGGGGGATGCCTCCTCTCCCCTGCTCTTGTGTTGGTCCCACTGCTCCTTTCCACTGCCCTCAGTGTAAGAATCTGAGCATGTAGCAATGTAATATAARGTTTGTGGCACAAAACACAGAGGGAGACAACAAAGAACCTCCTGCTGCCAGGCTTGCAGGCTGGGATTGGCAGTGATCGGAGCAGATATTGGTGCAGTGATGATTCATCATGCATATGGACGTGATGCTCCTCCTAGGCCATTATTTGTCATCAGTTTGCCACTCATGCTGTGAAAGTGCTGTACACATTTGCAAAGGGAACAGGTAAAAAGGTGTTTTTTCCCTTGAGGCAGGAGCAGGGTAAGGAGGAGAGGCAGTGATGCAAGTCTCACCCCAGGAAGTTTACAAGGATTGCCACACCCTGTTGAATTGAATCTCCATCAGGAGGCAAATCCAAATTTCTCCTACAGTTACAGAGATGTACGTGCTTGGTTAGGACCTTTTTGGRGCCAAAGCCTGCCTGCAGCAGCCTGTCACTTTGAGGAAGAGCTATTCCTGGGTTTCYCTTAAGCCCATGACAGTAATACAAAGCGCTGAAATAGCTTTACAGATTGCATTCAACGTTTTTTTGGCTCGAGCTGATTCGACTTCAAAAGCAGGCAAATCCACAAAATTTCTAAATCTCTTCAGTCTGTTTCTAAACTCAGACCCGACATGTTACAGGGTGCTTCCTGTCTGCTGGACACATACCCTCAGTATTAAGTGAGCACTAATATCACAAATTGAATCCCCTGGAATATCTCCAGACTGCCTAGAAAACATGACCCAGACTTGAATTAAATCCTTTAAAACCAGGAACAAGGCTTCTTGCAAGCACAAATCATGTGGTTTTTAGTGCCTTCCAAAAAGAATCTCAGCTCTAGGCTGAAGCTGGCCTCACACATCCTTCCCAGCCCACAGCCTAAATTTCTCTGGTTGCCACTGCCTCCCCACTTGGCTGTAAATTCATCCTTATAAAAGTGTATGTTGTCCATCTGTGGAAACTCTCACAAAGCTAAATGACTTCTGAAGGGAAGGACAGGAGCAGAGCCCACATATACAGGTCTGGGCAAATCTTGATATGAAAAAGCCCCCTTTTTTTTCCTAATGCTGCACACAGACCCTTAGTCCCATTCTTCTTCTGTCATGTCTGTGTCATCTTTATTTAGCATCACCATATTCTCCATTATTGTTGTAACACCCAATCCCAACTGCAGYTCCACTGTGCCAAGCCCAGTCTTGGAAGGTTGTCCCTGCCCCAGGGAGCCTCGTTATTCAAATGAAAGACGAGCCACAGCAGGCCCTGGGSAGGTGGACATGAGCAAACACTGGCTTGTGGTCTCGGCACACCAGACACAACATTTTCTAGCTCACAGTCTGGTAGTGATGCTCTGGTCAAACTTTTCACAGCTGTGGGTGAAAATACACAACGTTTTTGGTTTTTAGCAACAGAAAACACAGGGGAATGTGCTGGAAGGGAGGCACAGAGCACMGAGTTTTGTGTTCTCTTTTTCCATCAAGTGTGTAAGGTCAGTGCTGAGGAAAGAAAGGAAACTGAGTTATGTTCTTGGCTGGGGCACTGAGCAGAGCTGTGGGAAGCAATGGGGCTGCAGCTTCCTGTATTTGGCATCTCTGCATGTTTGCCTTTCCTCTGTTAGGTGAGCAGATTTCCTCTGGAGAGCAGAGGAGCAGGGTTCTCACTCCTCTCCCTGCGCAATGGCTGCAACCAGCAGGCAAGTGCTCCAAGAGAAAAGATAATCTCTCCAAGAGTTCGGAACAAGCCAAATCTTGAAATTCCTTCAAAGTATCCTCACACCACCTTATTTTCTGACAGATCCTGTACCACAACAGGGCCTTAATGAGCACAGTGAGGTGCTATGGGCTGGCCAGGGTCAAGTGTTCCCAGGCTGTTTCAGGGAAGCTCCACTCCCTCAATAGGGAGAACCCTCCAGAGTTCTCAGYATCCAGTGGCTTCTGGGGTGCTGCCTCTGGCCTATGTTTTAGGYAGCACAGGCACTCTTTTCAAAACTTAGCCGCTATTTTTGGGCCTGTGGTGGGAAGAGATGAAATTTTTGACAAACTGTTTCTTGTAGAGGCAAGTCACAAGGGAAGGTGTTTGTAGCAGTTCAGGGAGTAATTGCGACTGTTTGCCTCAATCTCTTTCATCCTCTCCATTCCATTCATCCTCTCACACTTATCTGACATGTGCTAGCATTGAGTTTATCAACCTTTCACCTGGAGAAACACTGGCAGGATTCTTTTCCATTGCTTCATAGTTGATTTTCATAACCTGGAAGAAAAATTACAGCTTTTAAACCTCTGCTGTCCTGTCAGTGACRTTGGTCGGCCAATGAGCTGAAAGTATGGGCAGCAGATAGTGGCAGATRAACTCACAATGCCTGATCCTATAAGCCTCGTTTACTTAGGGAAATGGRCTAAAGCCAGCTGTAGCCTGGAGATCACAGTATTTCTACTCAGGACAAGCCTTTCACCTAACACTCAAAGTAACATCTCCTACYCCATCTAGCAATTAGGAGGCAAGATGTGTTCAAGGAGTTTTTAGGGCAGTTTCAAAGCTGGTGGAATGGACCCCACACCAATAAACACATCTCTCACCACCCTGCAGCCTGCCATGCTGGCAGTGACAGGCGCTTGCAGTGCTCTGCTGGGCGGATCTGCCTGGAAGGGGAGGCACGTCTTGTGGGGAGATGGAAAAATAAATRGGCTGGATCATCTGGAAGAGGGGAGGCTTCGTTTGTAAGGGAGAGTGGCTACAGGTGCAGAGGTGCCACGAGTTTGTGACTTAAGGACCAGTGCACATTATTATTTATGATTAAATGTCCATCTGTCAAATTAAAATGCCTTCTCTTGAAGTTGCACATCACAGAAGAAAATAGTGAAGCCACAGACATCTCTGTACAATGTTTTGTGTCCATCATTCTCTGAAACCTATTGAAGCAGAAAACACATTTGCATTACAAAGGATGCAGTGTCTTTGTGTCTCAGTGCAGTGTCTCAAACCTGAGCAACCTTCCTTTCTCATGATGGTCARATAAAAACCCTGATCCAAACTAATCTGTGGTGTGACTCCTGTTAGTTCAAAGGAGTTACAGCAAGAATAGAGGCTCCCCACTAATCTCTYTTTCCAGACAGTGCTCTTCCCTTTCAGTGCAGCCTGTTGCATCAACTCAGCTACAGAGGGGACACCAGCAAAGAGTCCCCAAAGACATGGTTCTTCTTGCCCCACTCATGGTGCACATCAAGCWTGACAAGAACTATCTGAATTAACAGTGTAAAATCTGGGGTGAAAGAGGGGCAAAATCATGGAGCTTCTACTCAAGTCCACCTCCACTATATTGATCTGAAGGCTTGAGCATGTTCATCTGCTGGCACAATATTCAAAAACCAAAGAAACATGACAACTTCAGACCAGCTGTTTCTGAAGAAAAAATTTCCAAGGGATTAGTTTTTTTTCAAAACCTGTATGTGACCTCTCCAAAGGCYTGGATCTAAGTCGGGGATTTGTAAYATGGGTTTGTTTTTCTTGCTTTCACACTTATTGTCTAAGGCCATGTTGCAAGGGCCCTGCCCTGCTAGGTCTTGTTCTGCTGAGGGGTTCTTGCCTCTTTCCAATTAAGGGTCTCTTTCGTTCCTGCCTCCTGCAGCACAAACCTTGGTGAAAGCCCTCCCTGCAGGGAGAGGACAAATGTACAATCGCCTGCGTGCCGCCAAGAGACTGAGCAATTGAAGTGCTCCTTGCCAGAAAAGAGCTGCTGCAGACGGCTGCCGACTGCGGACCCGGTTTGTGACAGCAGCAGCTGATGCACAATGCTCCCATTCAGCTGCTGACAGGTCCCCCCGGCTCCCAGAACGGGCCGGCCTTTGGCTTAACTCCCTATGTAATGGATCAATCGCATAAAGGCTGCATAAGGGCAGCGCAGCACTGGGAGAGCCTGAGCAGCCTGTGCCGTGTTTTCAGCCCCAGGATTTCAAGGAGAGCATTTCACTGGCTACAGTTTGTGATTGTGTTTCAATGAGGCTGGGTCTCTTTCCCACTGATTTTATCAGGTTTCCTTGTTCTCACTGTCATCCTCTGCACATTGCTGGGTGGCTCCTGCTGCCTGCAGCTCCTGCTCTTGTGCAGTGCAGACCCCTCCCTTCCTGTGGTGTCAGAGCTGCTGATCCTCAGCGGTACCCAAGCATCGCTGCCAGCGCTGCACTTCATGGTGGGCAGCAGGAACAACCTCTCTCTCTGCCATTTCCCCCCACCATATGRTCTGGAGGTTGGGGACTTCATTTGGATTTAATTGCAATTTTTAATTGCAATTTTGATTGTAAATTCAGGTGTGATTTCTGTTTGCAAGATAAAGGGTGGAAAGGCAGGCCAGACAATGAAAGTGAGGGATTGTGGTTTAGGAAGGCATAGCATTTGACTCAGAGTGAGAGGATAGTTTGGAAGCAGACAGAACAGAAAGCATCACAGTGATTGCTGRCTGCCAAGCCTGCCCCTTCTGCCCYCTAGCAGGGCTTGTGTAGGGCACGTGGTGATGTGCAAGCAAGTGCTCCCTGTCTCCCCTGGGAAAGAAGCCTTTGCAGCCTGGGGTTCGACCTGCAGCTGATGAAGCTGCTCAAAGCARGGCCAATGAGACCAGGTTGCCTGGGGTAACGTCCAGTTGAATTTGGAATATTTATGAAAAAGAAGATTGCTCATCCATCCTGAAAGCCCACTCCTGTGCTTAGCCACAAGCTCAGGAAAGTTGTTTTTCCTAATTTTCAGTGACTCAKAGAATAATTCAGGTCATGATGACAAATATTATCTTATGACAGGAGGACATCTTTTCTTTCCCTGATGTGCACGACTTTGTACTTGCAGCAATTTTGTGTTAACAGCTGTTTCAAGTGTAAGAGGGAACATGGGGCTCTCAGGATGTGATCCAGAGCTGCCTGACAAATTCAGGCAAARGTGGCTCACAATAAAAATCATGCTTCAAAAGCTCTTAAAAGGCCTAGAAGCTCAAGCTTGGCTCCAGAAGTTTGAAATCACATCAATGAGCAAGGCCTAGTTTATGGCTTTAGATAGAAATCAAACAAATGTGTAGTGTTCTGGCTAAAAAACACATTTGGGATTAATGGCTTGTAGGATTTAAAAATAGCTGTATCATTTAGATTGATCTGGAAGTCTTTTGGTGGTCCTASATCGTGAAAGCTGCCTGGAACAACTACAAGCAGCATGATGTATTAACACATTTTTCATAGAGGATTGTTTGGGATCCAGTTCTGCCTATGAAGTCTCTTCCTATCCATCAGCTGAGCACAAGCAAATAGCTCTCTGAGGAAAGCTGCTCATAGGGCTCATCTGTGTTGGATTTTGTTGCTCTGATGTTGTCACCTCAAGTCCTGCCATTTGGTGGCTGCAGGGAGCCCTGGTAATTTGGAGGGGCAGCTGAGACAGCTGTAGCTCTTCCCCCTGCCTGGGGCAGCCCACAACACAGTCAGGAGAGAGGTGCAGCTCCCTGCATGGTGTTACCAGTGATGGGTATGAGCTGTGGTGATGGGGAGAGGGCTGCATGCTTTGGAGAGGCAGAGGAGGAGCAGAGCTGACCCTGTGGTCATGCCCAGCCCAGGACCCRGGCACCCTGTGGCACTGCAGCAGTGTCCCAGAGAGGTGGGACTCGGTCGAGCAATTCCTCGTACGGCGTGAGAACTGCCAGCTCCACATCAGACACTCCAGCCCAGTGGGTCCTGGGGGAAGGTCTGGCTTTGCAACCACCATCTTCTCCTGTGGGATTGTGACCATGGTTTGGATTGATCCTCTCACCATTCAACCAGGAGCCGGAGAAACACTTAGGACTGGTTCACAGAGGTGAAGACAAGCTCATATAAGAAACTGCTTTTTTTTTTTTTTGTAGGGTAAAGATTTCTGCATTCCCTTGCTCAGTGAAAAAGCCTGCAAGTCTGGAAATTAATTTCCTGGAATCTCTGTCAACCATGCCAAATTCCCAGCATTTCAGCAATTAAATCAGATCATGCCCCATGCCGCCCTGCCCAAGAAATCATGAAGTCAGGAAGTGCTGCAGTAAWGTCCTCTCCACCAGCACACCCAGARCAGCTTCCCCAATGCTGCTGTGCATCTTTTTTTCTGCTGAACCTTACTGAGACASTGCTTAGTGGCACAGGTCACCCTGGCTCTCTGTGCAGCAGTGTTGCACAATTCATGTGCAAATGTCAAGGTTTAGCAGATCCCAGCCCTGGCCCTGGTCCTCGTGCCACAAAAAAGCATGAGTAAGCTGCTTCAGGACAGTGGGGAGGGAACTATAGCTGCTGCATATGGGGCAGGTCAATGGGCTGCCATATGTTGGCTGAGGCTTTGCTGCTCTAATCCGCACTTTCAATATCATTATCAGTGCTGGATGCTCATTGCCTCTGCAGAAAGGCAGTTTATACCCTGCCTCTTAATGTATTCTTGGTTTTAAGTCCAAGAGTGCTTCTGCTTTGTTGTACCCTYATTAAGATGGAGAACAGATTAACAGAGAAAGGTTAGCTCTCTGACAGCCCCACGAATGAGCCCACAGCCAGCCTGGGAAAAGCATGAAATTCATCTTTTAGCAAAAGGCTTCAGTCATGAAGTTTAGCTTGTGGCATTCACCCTGTGAAGCAGCAGGGCTGTTGGGCAGGAGTACAGAAAGGGTTTTGTTTGTGCTTCCTTGGCTTGATTTATACAATGAAGGAGTTCTTGCGCTGCATAATATTTCATCTGTGCATGAGGTTGTGGTACCGATGGAGCACGAAATTCCCCAGTGATCAGAAATGAGGTCTCCAGCCAGCAGCTCCTAATCCTGCATCCTGCCCAGGATCTCATCCTGCATCCATGCCCAGCAGCACCCAGTGTCTGGCATCCCCCAGCTGGCAAAGTGGGCAGGGGGTGCTTGCATGGACCCCGTGTGYCCTCATGCTTCATGCAGGGTGCTAGCGGTGAGCATTTCTCCTGATGATGAATGAGCAGAGAGGCTAAAGAGCTCTCCTCTGCACAGCAGGCTGTGCTTCCAGCAGGATCTCAGGACACCTTTGCAAAGGCACTGCCCAGAGCATCTTGATCCCGGCGGGGCATCCTGATCCCTAGCCACTCAGGAGAGAGATATCCTTAACAGGATGGCCTGGCTGGCAGCAGCTGCACAGGACAATGGGCTTGCTGTGGGAGCAGAGAGGGAACCTGGTTGGAGGAGGGCTGGGAACCCATGGGCTAGCACTGGCTGGGGTGGGAGGCCAGCCTGGACTCCAGCTGCTGGGGGTGTATTTGCTGCTCCAGCACAACATCTGCATTGGCTGGAGGGTTTCCTCAGCACCATGGATGGCACAGCAGAGCAGTGGGATGCTYCTGGATTTCCCCTGCTGACTGATCCCAGGATGTCCCTGTGCTCTTCCCACCACTGTCCCCTGCAGCAGGGCAAGGAAGGTTCCTCCTCCTGCCCCTCCTGACAACTCTCATTTCTCTCCACAGCACAATGCTTCCCCACAAACTCTCCCAGGATCTCTCCAGCAACCYTTCCATCTTCCCCAGTGCAAGGTGCTGCAGTCCTGCATTGCTCCAGCACTCCTCAGCTCATTTCTTGCAGACAACTGTGCTGTGGATGTCTTGGGGGCAGTTCTGTTGTCCCTGGCTTTGGCTCCAGAGTTGAATAGAGATAGTGCTGCTCATTCATCTTCTTGTTTTCTGTACAGAAAAGCAGACAGGGACAGGGATTGAATGCAATCAAACTATCCAAACCTTTAACTCTGAAGACCATTTTGGGAATACAGCTGAGGTTACTGGTTCATATATCCCCACTGAGGATGCTTATGTTGGTGTTTCCTTTTTTAAAGGAAAAATCCTTTGTCAGGTGACGTTGTTCCTCAGGGAGCTATAAGAAAAAGGCAGAAAAACTGGGTCTCAAGCAAGGGGTCTGCAGTAAATTAATTAATAGGGGCCAGCTGGGAATCTGASGAGCTGGCGCTTAAAATTACAGCCTGCCTCTCTGCTCATGGGACAGCTGAGCAACACTTCAACAAAACGAGCATGCCTGGGTGTCTTAAATTTTCTGATAAATTTTATATCAGAGGATGAGGTTCCACTTTAACCTGGAATGGATATTTCATTTCAGACAGGGGCACACCAACCATATAGCTACAGATCCTCCCAAAATTAGCAGTGACGGTGTGCAGCCAGATATGCAGGTGTCAGAACCTGAGGCACCCAGACTTGACCAGGGAGAGAAATTTGAATTACAGGTTTAAAGTGGGGTTTGATCTTAAATTTTGCTTTAATCCACCTTTAATCTTTAATAATCCCTAATATTTCCTTTTCCTCCAGTAACATATGAACTGATGTCACTGGTTAATGGAATGATGAACCTGGGAACAGGAAGCCCCAGTGTTACATATGTATATCCCTAGMATCACGCTGTACTTGACAATAAAAATGTATAAGCAAAGCTGAAATGGCTTGTGGTAGCATCGGATGCCGTGGGATGACCTGACTCATCTGATTTTTCTTTCTTCTTTTTTCCAAATTTTGTTAGACTACAAAAAATTTAACCACAAAAAAAAACCTCATTAAAGATCACTGCTATTCCATCTTCTTTCTGTGGGTTTGTTGTCTGTATCACCACAGCTGCTGCCTGTGAGCTGAAAACGTTCCCCATCACATAGAGCTTGCACATTGCATTTGAGATGACAGAAAAAAGTGAAACACCCACAATGCCATCATTACAAGAATCACAGGGCTCCSGGTGCTCACCCGCGGCTGCGGCGCAGTCACATCTCTAAAACGTTGCCATTTGATGTCTTCATAATGATCCTCAGACCTCTATTGCCCTCAAGAGAGCCGCTCTTGGGTTACTCTTTCCTAGTTGGATCTTTTGTCTGACCTTACGAGATAAGGGACAGGAAAGACAGCTCCACAGCCAAACTCCAGAGGCAGTGGGGATGCTTGTGCTACTGCTAGGGTGAGTTCCTTTATCCCTGGGCAAAATTCCCCCAGGGTCCATGAGGGTTAGCCCAGGGTCTTGCCCAGGCTGCACTCTGTGCCAAAGGGTTGCAGCAGTGCTGTGGGGGTTGTGGTGGAGGGAAATTTCCTCTCAACAGTCAGATTTTTCCATAACTGCTGCCTTCTGAAGTGCACATCTCATGTGCTTGGTTGAGGCCTAGGAAAAAAAAAAGAGTTTAATAAAATCCATTCTGCTTTTTTTTTTTTTTTCCTTTCATGCAAAATAAGCACCTGTGTACTCCAGTAAGGAGGTCTGGCAGAGATGCCATGGGGAGAGGAAGTTTACCACTTTCAGGAAGGACCTATTACAGCTTGAGTGCCAAGGGCGTTGGTGGGTGGGTGCTGCTGTAGGAACCTTCCTATCAGTGATAGGAAGCTTGAATGATAAAAATCTCAGGCCAACCCTGGGATCAAAACAGAGATTTCCTTAAGCACCCAGGGCAATGTCACATATATTCCCATGCTTATCTTCTGTGAATGAAAACTGTCATTAAAGGATTTTGGAAAGTGTGTGTAGTGTGCAGCAGCCACGACACTGGCCTTTTAAATATTTAATTGAAACCTTACATGCCTGCTTATTCAGTTCCTTATTATTTATTAAAATAAAAACATACCCAGGTGGGTAAGCGACTGAAAAGCCACTGTAGGGTGATGTAAGAGAAGATTAAAAGGCTTTATTATATTCTCCTGGATGGAAAAGACAAGCTCAGAGATGTTGAGTGACTGATTAGGACTAGCTGCCCCCTACAAGCCTAATACATCTGACAGAGTCACTGGCAAAACTCATCTGGTGGGTGTTTGGCATTGGGTAGAGAATTATTTTGAATGATTTTGTTAAATTTTAGCCTCAAATAATGTGAGATGAAAGGCAAAAAGATGCTTTCAGCCATGAAATTTACATCTGTACTAAAATAGCCAGAGGTTTCTTGTTTCATAATCAGAAATCTGATTTTATTAGTAAATGAAGACTGTAAATTATCTTCCTCTTTTTCTAGCTCCCAGACAAATACTTCTATTCATATCTCTTCTTTTTGTTTTCCTAATTGGTTGTTGTCTTAATTGTTTATTGCTTTTCTTTCTTTCTTTTCAGTTCATTAAATTCAAATACATTTAAATTTAAATAAACTTAATAAAAAGAAGATGCTATTTTTAGCACCATTAGGAAAAAACTCCAAACCATGTGAAAAGTGTGTACTGCAAGCAATCAGAATGATCATTCTGACAGAAACTGTCTTCCTTTTCTGTGTTTGTAGAGCTGGCTGTCTAAATTCTAATAAATGGGTCAGACTATGGTTTTGTTTGGTTCTACTACCASGATTAACGAGGCTGAAGCCAGATTCCTGCTGTTTATTGTGACTAGAAAAGAATTTATTGTTACTGGGCCAGCCTGGAAGGGCAGGACTACATGTATGGCTCCTTCTGAAGAGATTTGAATTTTAGTGCACAGCTGGCAAATCAGAAATTTCTGCCTCTGGGGTGAGTCTGTGAAGCACCAGTGGGRTGTTCAAGTGTGGAAGGGGGAGACCACTGCAGCTGCACATCCAGTGCTGTAGGAGGTATCCAGGGTGGGGGACTTCAGCTCTTCCCAAGTGTCCTCATAGTCAGTGATATTTTCAGTGGTGGTTGGAAAGGAATATTTGGTTTATCTGTAGACAGCATTCATGAGAAAAGTTACAGAAAGATTTCTTTAGTTTATACCTGCTGAATTCACCTCAGATCAAGAGCTTAGTCCAAATGAGAACTCCATAACCCATTATTCTTTTATCATCCATGTACAATGAGCTGTGAGTGACTAATCTAAAAATATTAACAACCTGATGCCAGATCCTAGAAAGATTGATCTTGGGAGCAAAACCTACACAGGCCTTCTTTGGTCTCTGCTTACATGCCATTCACTGGTGAAGGCTCCTTTTCCAGAAAAAAAAATCAGCAAATCCATAGGTTTGCATCTAAAGCCTGCAAAACGAGCATGTGACTTCATAACAGAGCAAGGTTTGCTTGTATTTTTCTTGACAGGTTTCAAGCAAAAATTCTTTGTTTTTTGGTTTGAATCAGAAACTGCAAGTGACAAGTAAGAAAGTCGCTACTGATATGACCCAGTTTCAAAGGGAAATTTCCATGAAAAGCCCTGGAAATGAAGACAAGTAAGACTTGCAGAGCATCACAGACCTCAGAGCAAGGGTAAAATGATGACAAATTCTGTTAACGCTGTTCTTCCTCTTTTAATGTGCTATGACAGAGAATACCTTCATAAGCTGAACAAAATGGCTCAAAATAAAAGTGAAATAAAAGTAAATTAAAATATCCCMTCTTCATGAAGAATTTCACAGAAATCATTTCCTTAAAGAAATTAAGTAAATGTCACTACCTGTAACATTCCTCTAGACATTTGTTTGGGTTTTTTTTCAGAGAAGATAAGAAATACTACTAATCAAAGGGCAACCAAAAAGCAGTATTGAACCAGTGCATTTTGAAATTATTGGTACTATTTTCTTTTTGAGTCACCCTTCATTCATTCTGCAGGTGGAACAACAAAGCAACTCCCCAGTTGCATTTCTGGGTGAATGCAATGACAAAAAAAAACCACCAGCAGTAATGCCCAGGCTCAGGCAGTTTGCCTCATGCCTTATTTGCATCATAGCATGTCACAGAGCCATGCARTGCTCCTGAAGTGATAAAATCTTGGTTCCCTAGTGAATTATAGAGAAATGTTTATAGTGGCACTTGTTAAATGTCTATTAAGGGCCCTACTAAAATTCCTGTTTTGTGGAAAGCATGCGGTATTCAGTCATTTAAACTCTTTCTGGGAAGAGAGGTGGGGTGCAGGAAAAGCCTGACTATTTKTAATCATTAATTTCTTTATTTTGAAATAAAATGCTTTATGTTTTTCTTTTTTTTTTATTTTCCAAAAGAAGTGGGCACAGAAAAAAAAAACCCCAAGGATTAATTTTCAGTATATGTTTTATGTTTTTGAAAAGTGCAGGTTTGGGAAAGAATTTCCATGCCCTGTAAACGAGTGGATTTATTTGTACAAAATCATTTTTAAAAATCACAAATGACTGGGAAAACAGGTTTAGTTTGAGTGGAGGAGGGATTCAAAAGGTGTTGCAATACCCTACTCAAGGAGCACAATCCTGCAGCAGCTCAGGGTCTCTGCTGCCCCTTGTTTGCCATTGCTTGCCTGCTTGAGGGTGGCTCACTGGAATTTCTGTGCTCACAAAGTGCTCTGGTGCAGATCTAATCTGTGGCCAGATCAACCTTTTTGGACTCTTTTCATCAGTCCAGAAGCACCAGCARGACTGACTGGACACAGATGTAGCCTCTCTTCAGTGCCTGCTTGGTGGCTCAGTTTTACTGGGATGGCCACTGAGCTTTTGCTCAAGCCTAAATCTTCCCTTGGCAGGTGCAGCCCTTTGGTGCTGGGTCCTGCAAGAGAGTCGAGTTCCATTACAGCGAGCCAGCCTTGGAGCTGGCCCCTAGGAAGGATCCTTGCTGCTCCAGCTCACCTTCAGGGCATGCATTCACTGCTGAGTCATGAACACCTGCACACCCAGGCTGCTGGCAGGGACAAAGCAGGRCATTAGTCTGAGGAGTGTGAGGCAGCAGCTCCAGCTATACAAATAATCATTTGCAAAATGAGCCCCTGAAGCCCAGAAGAAACAGAGACCAAACAGATTATTATCCCTATTACCTCACCCTCTGTCTGTGAGGACTGCCATGTTTTATTAATTGAAAACACAGATGATTATGTTTCTGGTCTTGTCTCTTTGTGTGCCTCCTCCTTTGCTTTTCTGAGTGGTTCTCTCTTGCTAGGATCTGGCTTGCCAGCTGGGTTTGCCAGTKTGGGAGCTGCTTCCCTTGCTTGTTGCAGGTTTTTTCAGCCAGCTCTTTTGCATTGCTGTGCTCCATCATTGGCCACACAAACTGGGATTGCCAAATAGAGGGTGTCTTCTTTTGTCTCAACCTGTTGAGGAGGGAGCATCAGACCCCAGAGATGGGGATGGCAATGGGTTTTTTGCTGTCTTGAGACACCACATCTGGATTTGCCCTTCACAAGCCCAAATCTGGAGAAACTCCATTGCTATCTGAAAGGCCCTGCAGGAATAATGCTCCTGGCAAGCTGCTTGTCTTTCAGGACTGTACTGTTCACTGAACARACCAAAGTACCAAAAGCTGGACCAGACATTGAACCTAATCCAGGACCAAACAGCAAACCTCTAAGAAGAGTAAGAGAAACATCCTTTTCACTTGGGACTGTGAGACCCTCAAGTATTTGTTATCAGTCATGGATGATCAGTGATGTTCCTCACAACAGRGAAAGCCAGGGTACGCAATTTGCTGAGCTGCTTCCTATAGGCTGGATCTATAACCTGCTGAAATCCAGGGAATTGCTCCTGTCCCTCAACAAGCTTTGCAGCTGATCCTTTGTGTTGATCTAATTTGGCAGCAATTGAGTTTAATCCAGCTAAAGATTTGTGAAAAGCAAATTTCAAAACCCGTGGTGGCATCCCTCAGCTCTGTTGGACATAAACCTGAGCTGAGCTCTTAACTTTAGGGGGCTCCACTTGGCTTGATGCCCAGCCTGGCAAATCCCCAAGGAAGATATTTAAAAGCTGCCTGAAAGAAAACAGCTTTAATGATGCAATAAATAAGTACGCCCACCTCATGAGGAAATGGCACTGCTCTAGGAAAGGTGACATCCGTAAGGAGTTCCCCAGCTGGATTATTTCCAGGGATGTCRTCTTAGGCTTCTACTAATTGTGGATGATTTAAAAACACTTGAGGGATTTAATGTTTTTGTTTCTTTTCTCTCCTCCCACTTCAAGGTTGTGATGGCTATGATGTGGAAGAAAACAAAAAACAAAGACAAGAAGGAAAGGAAGAAAAGAAAGGTGACCAGGAAAAGACAAGAATATCCCAAGTATCTGGAAAGCAGCACCCTAAAATGTGAAGTCTGCAAGCAACAGGGGCATCTTTTACCATGAGTCTTCAGAAACACTTTTTCTGCAAGCCTGTCTCTCCATCAGGCTGGATGACCAAAGTGGGAGAAGATCTCCACCTGAACACAAGGCCTTCTAGCCCTGCTGCCAGGGAGGCTGAGGAAGAAAAGGGCTACAGCTGATGTGATCTGTGCCTTTTCTCTTCCTGTCAATTACCTCCCAAATATTTAAAGGAAGGATTTTCTCCTTTTCAGTGTTGCCACCAGCTACAGAAAGGGATGTTCAGGGCAAACATTCTCAGCTGCAGGAACCAACAGTGAAGCACTCAAGCTGAGTCAGTTTTCCACCATTGCTGGGCACTGAGCACATCACTTTTAGCACACGCAGCTACCCAGAGCCAAATTTTCCCCAAATTTTGAAATAAAGTCAGATTTAACATTTTTACTTACATCACTTTGAGAGCTTCTGCTGAGAGGTGAAGTAGGACAACCAGACCCACGGCAGTGTAGAGCCCTAGTCACTTAGATTTTGAATCTATGCCATGGGGACATGGATGCTTGAACCTCTTCTGCAAATGGAATAACAGGCCTCAAGTAGTGCACTTCTGCACACTTTTACCTGGAAGGAGGAGAGCTGGAGCAATGCAGCTTCCACTCTACCCATGGAAGCCTGGCCAACCTCCTGTTAAAGTCCAGATAAGGTCTAATTCGCTTCAGAGAGGCGTTTTGTGCACTCGTGCCAGCCATATGCCAGTTCCTGCAAGTGTGTACAAATATCCTGGAGGACATTTTTGCTTCATGCTCCGACTTTTTTAGATAACAGCTGCTCCTTTTTATTATTTATAGAGACAAGCTCTATTCTTAAGTGTTGTGGATTGGTTTCGCCTCTTACAAGTTTGCCAAATGCTTCCCATACCAGGAGCCTGATGTGAGGTATTCATCAGTGCTTCCAACACTTCACCTTGCGGGCTGAAAGTTTACATTCCTGGGGATTGCCCCAGACTGAATTTTTGGTGAAACAGGTTAGCCATATCTGAGAAGGCTAGAGGCTAATGGCTGTATTGACAAAATCTGATGGCATATACTTCTACAAGTCCAAGTGCTCTTCTGGTTTGAAGCAAGRACTTAAAAGCACTCAAAAAATGAGGAAGGAAAGCAGTGACTGCCTGCAAAATGTTTGGACAGAGTGATGTGTTTAACATCTCCAAGGGGCTGAGCAGGAAGCACTCCATTATCCAGGGCAGCACTCAGTCACTCAGAACCTTGCTTCTCTTTGCTAGATCCCCTCCAGCCTCCATCCTTGCTTAACATATTCAGTAATTTGGATTAAAAACACTGGCAAAGGAGTTGTGAAGGCTAAAATAGGTTTGGAGAGACTGTCACGCAAGCATTGCTGTTTGCTTGAGTTGGAAGAATGTTTTGTTTGGAGCAAAGCCAGCATAAGTCCTCCTTCTTTCCCAGTCTTCACTCTCATCCTCACCCTTGTACCGCCCCTCCAGGCTTGGCACAGAAGTGATCTAGGCTAGAAATAACCATTATCTCCTGCTGAGGTATTTTTTGTCCACAGCTCCTTCACCCCATTGGCCATCCAGCACCGTGCTCCCACAGCTGCAGAGTACATGGGAGGGACAAAGGCTGATACCCCCAATGTGTTCAGCCAGCCTGTGTGACCATTTTGCCACGGGAGGGTCCGGTGCCACCCTGTGTTTGACTGCTCGTGGAGCAGCAGGGAGTTGCTGAGGACACCCAAAAAACGTGCCCCTGGGTTCTCCCACTCACAGCAAACAGGCTGCACAGAAACCACAGCAGCTGCTGAGGGAAGGATTTGCATTAAAGCACAGAGGCAATATAAATTCTATTGTTTCCTAACTTTCGAGTACTTGGCCTTTCAACTTTAATGTCGTGTCTGGGTGTGATTATAATTTGGATGGTAACCTTGTGAGAGTCCCACTCTGAGCATAGTTTAGACATTCAAAAAGGCAGTTCAGAAGTGTTAGAGGACAAACAGAGAGCACAGGCAGAACACACAAGGGATTACCTTGTAGGGGCTGTGCACCCAGGACAAGGACTTATGTCCCTGCCGAGCTCAAGCTCTCTTGCTCAGAGCAGAGGCTTACACAGACTCTGTGGGGACCCTGTTGGACTTTTGTGGCAGGAATTTTTCCCCTATGTTTTTGGGACTATCTCTTTACCCTGAAAGGTTACATGTAACCCAAGAGTCTCAAGGAAGGTTCTCAGAAACCCTGACATCCTTCTGCTCTTGGCTTCATAAAGGAGCCCCTGTGCACAGTGCCAACCTCTGCACTTTGTAAAGGAGCTGTGTCAGGTTTAGTGACGTGAGGTCATGAGATAGTGAGGGAAAGCTCACAGCCAGGTCCCTGCAGGCTTCACCTTGACCATAGTCTACAGTACACAAGGACAGCATTTTTCCATAAAGCAAACTCCACCAGTGGCTCTTTCCATATCAGGTTTGCTGTTTTGCTCCCTGTTGTTTGCTGCAGAGCTGTGAGGAAGCCTGAAAGTGGTGCCCCTGTTGTTGCTGGCTTCCCTCAGCTAAGGGTGCTCCCACTGGCTTGTTCACACAGGTTTGTTCTGCTCTTGTTTTCTCATGGAAAAGAAAATACAAGAGTGTGTTTGAATGTTTGTTTTGAGAACAAACACAAAGAGCTACGCAGGCTTTGCAGGCAGAGCTGACAGAACAGGTAGGACTTGAGATGAAAGCCTGTGAGCCACAGTGGCATTCTCTGGAAAAGGCTTTTGTTGGGCCCAGAAACAAACCTAGCACATCTCTGTTTCAGACACTGCTCAGCTTAGGACAAAGACCTGGACGTGAAGCAGACTGAGAGCCCAGGATACTGCCCACTGCAGCTGCACTGTTAGCAAAGGTGGTATGAGAACAGKCTGCTCCTGAAGCTCAGGGAGCTCAGGGCAGATCCCTTGGCACCAGCGGGGTGAGGGTGGTGCTGGCTGCCAGGGGCCATCTCACTGTGGCCTGAGGGTCACCCTGTGGACGTCTCGGTCCATGCAGTGTGTGTGTTGCTGATGCACTCACGCCAACCGTCCTTCCGCTGCTGCTGCCWTTAAACAGAGCCACCATCTCAGGTGGGTGTAAGTCATGGGGCACTGCAGTGAATCCACCATCATTTCAGATTGATTGGAGTTGGTCCTTCGGGGGCAGGGTATTTGCAAGGAATGCTGTCTGCTAAGTGCTCCYCTCTGGCTCAGCAGTGCATTGCTACACAGGCGTGCACACGAATGAGACAGAGCTTTGTTGATGGAAGCAGTGATGTTCAGGACATTCATCCCTTGSTTCCTTCTTATTCCCAGCTGCTTTCTGTTTCTGTTGATTTTTTTTTTTCCCTCGGCAACAGCTAACAACTCATSTGAGGAATACAGCTTACCCCTGTGACTGCATGGCCATGTCAAAAGGTTGCCCTACCTCCTCTGATGTGAAGTTTGAATTTACAGCACCCTCCTTCRAAAGGAAAATGGGGTTTTACAGCAAAAGAATCATGAGAATACAAAACCTAATGCAGTTTCAYGTTGAATTCACCCTGCTCAGTATGCCATTTCTGCCAATGGGCAGCAACAGGTACCTAGAAAAATAAAAGCAGCAAGACAAAGGAAGAAGAATCCTCCCCTCGGCCTGACTATCTGGTTTCAGGCTTGAATCCATAGAATCTCAGAAAGTCTGGACCGGGTCTCTGCTCTCGGGCACCATCTGGTCTGTGTAAAGCAGAGCCTAGGTTGAGCTATCCAAGGCCCTGTCAAATCCAGTCACGAATACTTCCAACGAAGGAGAGTCTAGTTGTTCATRCTTCCCTAGTTGGCCTAGCCTTCCAGCCTGCCCAGGACTCTCTTCCTCATGACCATCTGTACTGTTCCTTTTAACCGCTGCTCATGGGCCAGGCTTTGTCAACTTCAGCTGATATTTTTTGCTGAGCCTGCTTATACATTTGTCTTTGCAGTTTGTCTGGCAGTGAGTTCCAGGTTTAAACGAAATGTTGGGCAAAAGAAGTACCTCATTTAGACCAAATCCTGGTACCCAATCTTTTCATYGGGGAATGATTTGAGAACTCCTGTGTGCTACATTTTAACAACAGCTCTAATGCCTGCATATGATCCAGTATAGAGATTTATCAATTTTCTATTATAGCCTAAAGACTGAATATCTCCATAACTCAGCCTACTATCTCAGTGGACTTGAGCTCTGCAAGACGTCTGTCTTTTCATTCTTGCAGCTCATACTCAATCCATTTGAGACTTCATATGCTTGCTGCCAGAATTCTTGTCTAGAAGCAGTTAGAGGTGTGCAAAGTAATGCAAGAGAAAGCAAGAGAAATTAGGAGGGAAGAGGAAAAGGGACTGTGGAGTCCAAATGCAGAATGTCCTGTTGCACATGAAAAACATCCTCAACTCCACACGCTCTTCAATGCAGGATGGAGGAAAAACAGATCCTGTTGGTTTTATAAGGAAGTAGATGGAAGCTGGGATCCTATTTTCAGCAGTGCCTCCCTGTTATCTGATGAGGTTTGTTTCTTAATTTAATAGTGCATTTCCAGAGGTTGTTTAATGATAGGAGAACAATAATGGCACATGAGTATAACCGAAGSAAATCTTAGATGACTTTACCAAGACAGTGGCACTTGCTCACTGTTTCATTCGTCTGCTTTTCCTGCTTAACCAGCTCATCCTCAGAGAAATCATCAGATGGCTTATTGAAGACCTTAGCCCTAACAGCTGAGRTGACTCCTGGTGTCCCTCTTCCTTCCCTCAGCACATAAGAAAAGGAGCATCACAGATATGATCCCACTCCCACTGTTTGACATGGATCACAGCACTGCTGTCTGTAGGAAGGGCAAGCCTGTGAGATTAAATCTTTGAAGGTGAGCACAGCTGCACCTTTTCTTCAAACCACCACCAGCTTACCTGGCCATCTCTGTCTCACTGTGGCAATGAACTTCCAGCCTGGCACATGCTGATCTTTATTCATTCAGCCCTGAGCAAAGGCTGGAAAGCCTCGGCTTTTTCCAGAGCTCTGCCAGTGGGCTAGACAAAGATGGAGAAGACAAACACAAAGCCTGCCTTTGCTGGGTTGTAGGCTAGTTTTGATTCCCATTGGTGAGGAATATGAAAAAGAGGGGGTAATTTTGCAASGAAGGACAACCTGGTCATAAAAGCATAGCTGAGTGCTTTGTGTGAGATGAAAGTCTTAAAATGAGAAAGAGATTGGGATGCAWAAATCCTATTGATTTTCAGAGGAGACATATGTCTAGCTCTTTTCATTTTTAACTGAATTTCCTCCTTTGGAGGATATGAACTATATTTGGCGTTCTCCCTCGAGCAGCAGAAAACTCAGGCTACATAGGAAGTACACAGAGGATAAACTTCTCTTTCTTCTAGACAAGGGTTTTGTCTTACTATAGACAGCAGTATCTTTACCCCATGTGGCCCTTTCTGCCTTACCCATGGTCAGCAGCTCTGCTGTGGAAAACCTTGCAAGCATCACTGCACATCTCCCTCAGGCCCACAATAATCAGCCTCTCACTGGCCTTCAGACTGATGCTTCAGCAGAAAGTGTGACCACAAAATCCCAGCTCACATCCCACGTATCTCCATGTGCTGCCTYGCATCAGCTTTGAGCGTCAAAGCCAGTCTCTGTTCATGCAGATTCACTAAAAACAACACTTTTGCAGATATCAGCTCCACGAGGTTGTAGACAGCAGCAGAGTATTAAAACTGTATTAAAGCTCTGGAGAAAATCATTGGCCCCGTTAGCTCAGATTCCTTCCCCAAGTTTCTAAGTGCAGAAGACTGACATGGATCAACGCAGATGTTTGCTTTGGTCCAGTCTATTCTTGGCACAGCACAAACACTCAATGTTGAACTCCAAAGCTTCTTAGATTTTACCCAGAGTCACCAAAGCAAACAGCAGCAAAGGTGAACAAAGGATGCAGAGCATTTCCACTGGACAAGAGTGTGAGGTCACCCCGGGAGATGTCCTCGTGCATATCACAGGGCATGGAGCTGCACACAGCTGCCTCAGCACTGAATCCAACAAACAGGGTGTGATCACCCATCTCAATCCAGTAGTCAGGATTCCCATGCTTCTCATCCCTCYATCCTCCTACTCTGCAGCATAATAGGACTCCATTACCACCACCCCACAGATGGAGCCCAGATGAGCGAGCACAGCAGTGTGATTGTGTGGAGAAGTGATGACATTTCAGTGTGCGTATTGCATCCATGGGTAGGAAGGGAAAAGTTAAAACCACATGGGGTAGGGGCAGAAAGCCACATCAGAGGAGCAGGGTCCTACCACAAAAAGAAATTATTTGCCCAAGAAAAGAGTGGAGTCTCCACTGCTTGAACTTTCTGAGAAGAAATTAGATGGGACGTATGGACAAATACATCAGAAGGGCTCCTGCCTGATTGCAAAGCAGCAAGAGTAGAGGGGTCTTTTTGTTCAGAGGTTTTTTTTTCAAAGTTTTACTGCTACTGTAGTTAAGCAGGTGAACATCTGTTGTCCACCTGACCTACTATAAAATTGCAATTGTGAGGAGTAGGACTCACTGGGCTGTGAGCAAGGCACAAAGAGCTTGCAGACTTTCATTTGCATCTCTCCACCCCGTTAACAAGCAGCTGAGCATCTGTTAAAAACAGACTCACTCCAACCAAGCAGCATGTGAGGGCCTGCCAGAACAACTGGCGTTGATTCTTGGACATACATGGGATAAATTACACTTTTTGTTATTATTAARTAGCTGCACTGAGTTCTCACTTAGGGGCATGGATATGACACAACYTTTGGTAGGTTTGTATGCAGTCCCAAAGACGAGAGAAGTGTGAAGAATTGGGCCCTCCTTTGCTGTCTAACTGTGGGCAAGGCACATTTCTTCATTGCACTTCAGCTTTTTTACCCCTTAAATGGCAGTAACAGYGCTCCTCTTTCTTGGTAAAGAGCTCTGAGCATCCCAGGGGAAAAGCAATCCATTATTATAACCAAAGAACACTAATACAGAGCAGCACTGCATATTTTGGCTCTCTTGTTCTCAAGTTAATGTTTAGACATGAGTTGGGAGCTTCTCTACAGGATACAGGACTACTCTTTAAGGTGTAAACAATTAAGACACCTGGAAGAGATGTTGGTTACAACAGTGTGAGCCAGAGGAACCATTCAAGGCTGAATCCCCTATAACAGGAAGAAGTAACAGGTGGTCATAAACCAGGAGAAATATGACCCTATTTAGTGATCCTCATGAAGAAGCATGCTCCACCATGGTGCTATTGGCATTTAATATCTGTTGCAACRGTGCCAGAGAGTGTTGACCTAGGCAGGGCTAGCTGTGCTGGGCATTGCACAAATGTGTGACTAATGGTTATTGTTTCCCAAAGAGAATCCCATAGCAAAGAGGTGACACAGTGGTGAAAGGGGAGAAAAAAAAAAAAAGGCAGAACGGGAGAAGAGGATACAAGCAGCAGACTGTTCCAGTTCCTAGCATGCCCTGAAAGGAAACATGGCATGGAAGAGAGAGCATCCTGCACTGTTCAAAGGGAGGCCAGGGATGCCTTGTCACCATTGGATAGAGGCTGGTGGAAGCTTCTGAGCTTGGTGCTGAGTGCTGGATCACTGAGGACTGAAGTGCACAACGGAAAATAAAATTCCCTTACTGCTTCCAATTAACAAGCAGCTTCAGTCAATTTCCTGAAAACAGCCGTCCCTAGTTAAAAGCATAAATCCATGCACATGAAAGAGTATTGGCTCTGGTAGCACACAGCCGAGCAAGGGCRCTTTCTCCCACTCACCAGGAGTGCTGCTGGGGCAGCATCTGCCCTGTGTCCATGAGACGTGGGTGAGGTGTGTTCCCTGGTGACTCCTGAGATTATACTCACTGGGGATAGTTCCTAGCTGAGCCCCAYGCAGAACCTTCCCTCTTTCCATGTGGTTTTCAGGCAGATGCCAAAAGCTGAGGCAAAAGCTCATAACATGCCAATTACCCTGGCCTCAAAACCACAAATGATTGTATACAGCTGTTGCCAAATGAATCCTTGTTCCAAACATTTAGTACCTAATTGAATAAACTTGCTCAGGGTTCGCCTGTTGCCCTGCCCTTGTGTCATCATTCCAGCTCACTGCCAGACCCTTGTTCCAGCCAAAGGGGTGAGAGGCTTGCCTCATGGCTTTCTGTCATTCATAAACAAAAAGAGAACACTCTGCCACACACAAGTTTCAGATCTATCAGTTTTGTGTGGGAGCACTGAGGGTTAATTATAAAGCCCATTTCTCCTGTCTTCCCTGCACCAGTTTTCAGTTAATGGAGAAATAAACCGATTCTTAGTGGCTTTTGGTCCTCTGGTAAAGATGTCACAAGCTCTTCATTTAGATGTGGTGAATGGTAATTATGTTTGATGGGAAAAGTGGGCAATTTTTCCTTTCTTTGTCAAATGCCTTTGGATAAATTGTTTTTATGATGTTATCTAGAATACAAAGGTCTAGTCACCACTTATAGTTATAAGGTAATTCATAAAATATACTCCTGGATCAGATAAAGGGACCAAATGTGACCTAGTCAACAGTAACTCACACTGCAGAGAAAGGTCAGAAAAGGTTAGCATTGTCTTTTTTAGAACAACAATATCCTAAATTAAAGGTACCGTGTTTAATTTAAAAAAAAATCCAAAAATTAAATGGTTTACTTCTAAAGAAACAGTATYATTATGAAACATGTGTAATGCTTCAAAGGCAATGAGAAACAGATGCCACTACCCCAACCTTTTTGAATTACATCTGAAGTTATATGCAATTTTCTCCAAACTGCCTTTTAACATCTGATTGCCTGAAACCCAGCTAACTGAGTTGCACGGTGAGGTATACAAATGAGAAGCCTACAGCCTCAATCAACATCTCCCAGGGAGGGAAATATTCCTGATCCAGAAGAACATTTTGACCCATCAGTAACAGACTGTACTGCAAGGAGGTGTTGCTCTCTTCTTCAAAATATGTGCAAAGTCTGCTTTAGGTTCCTAGTGTTACTAAAATAACTTTAAAGGATTTTCCTGGCTTTGGGGAGAAAATGGGGTTGTGCTAAGTGTCCCAAAGGGAATTTTTTTCACTGCTAGTCCAATCTTTCTAGTCCACAAAGTCAGTRTTCTCACAGAAAGTAATTCAGATTATAATCCAAGTAACAGATCCCAAGAGACACTTTCACTCTTTGGTGAAGACCTCAATAGAAAAAAGAAGTACTGCTTTTTATCACCATCTAGACTCACTTTCCCCTTCTCCAAAGGAATTGTTTCCTAACAGACAGCTCTGTTAACACTCTACATATGAACTCCATTGGAAAGACATTAAAAACTTGGTACTCAAGGCAAAAATCTACAATTCAAATAATGATGCCGATTCTTGGACTAATTGAATTCATTATCNAAAAAAAAAAAAAAAAAAAAAAAAAAAAAAAAAAAAAAAAAAAAGAAAAGAAAAAGGAAAATTGTCATCCTATTCCTTTAATTCCTTCACATAACAGAACACTGCAATATTCAGGGGTTGCCTGGGTGTAGCATGCATCAGGATTTTGGTGGGCTTCTGCTCTAATTCTAATGCAATGTGAGGAATTCATCTGAAGACCTGCTCAGTGAGGCTTGATGTGCAACACATCAACCTCCTGAACCCACCAAATCCGTCAGTAAACTGTAACTCATTTGTTCCCATTTCCCCCTTGCGTGGGTGCCCCGGGACAGAGCGGAGTGGGTTCAGTCGGTCACACAGCCCGGTCATGGCTTCCAACCTCGGGGTGTGAGGCACCTTGAAGGGGGCCATTGTCAGTGCACTAGGTCAGTGGGTTTGCACAAAAGCCCTTCACACAATCAGCTCGGGGTGGGGCCCAGGGCCACAAATGCCCTCAGCTCACCAGTCCCAGGGCAGCCAGTGCCACCAGCCCCGTGTGCCAGGCARGGCACAAAGCAAAGCCAGGCTTCCCCTCTCCAGCACAAGGAAGTGAGGAGGTGGCAGGTCAGACTGGCCACAGAGGGGTGGCTGCTGGGGCAGGGGTGAGAGGATCCTGGGGTGCTTCCAGGGGAGGACGTGCGTCTGAACACAGCAGTTGGGACAAAGTCAGTTTGGGAATGAAAAGAAATTAATGCTTGAGGTTCTGTTCTGGGCAGGTAAAAAGCCCAGTGGTTCTTAACACCCCAGTTGCTCCTCTCATCTTAGCAGGACCACTCACACATTAAAGAAATGCAAATCTTTTAGTACTTAGCCTGAATTAAAGGTTTAACCTAGTGCTTGAGAGGGAAAGGGACAATATGGAGACCAACTATTTAGGTAACTACACAGAGCTGGATGGGGAGGTTGTACCTTGGAAGGGAATCAAGAATGGTCTGRGAAGGGCTCTTCATCGTGAAAAACCATAAAGGTCTCCCAGGGAATAAAATGGGGGATGTGAGAAAAATCAGAAGGTGGGATTTTGGGGAGAGGAAGGGGAGGAGAGAAAACTGAAAAGAGCACAACKGTGGAAGTGGAGAATGAAAAGATGATGGAGAGTTTGAAAGGGAAAGCTGAAGAAACACTTTGCAGTCCTCCCCTCTGGGGATTATAGTCAGTGATGTGAGCTTTTCATAAGCCTGTGTTAGGATAACTCTCTTTTTTCTTCTTGTTTATKCCCTCTTTTAAGATCTGTACCATGCTTGCATTTCTCCCCCTCCTCTCCCCTGCCGTGGCTGTTCAAATCTAATTACCAGAGGTTCACTATATTCATTAGCTTCATTCCCTCAAAACCCTGGGCTGTGTGTCATCTGGATCTGATTATGTATGGTGCATTTCATTTTCCCAGCTATTCCCCTACCTGCTTTTAATCAGCATGAGATTTTTCATTTAAATGTCATTAGGCTTTTGAATAAATACGTAAAGAACATTGCAAATAAATATAAAAGCTTCATGCAAGTCAGACACAAGGAAAACCATGYCCAAGACCACCCATTGCAGTGTTTTTCTCCAAGAAGGGTGCACCAGATATTCCCAGAGGTGCTAACACAGCTTTCCCCATTCTGCTGGAAGAGCACTTGTCAAGTGTGTCAGAATTTTTCTAGAGCCTTGAGCACTCCTCTGAGGTTGGCTATGAGGCACATCTGAAGCTCAGCACAATGCATGTGTGCCTTTTATTTCTGTGGGGCTGAGTGACAGGTTCACCAGTGATTTGTCCTGAGACACCCACCCCGACTCGTTCACCTGATGATGTCGGTGATCTTGCGTCCTTCAGCACCTTCCCATGCAAACAAGGATTGATTATGCATGGAGGAGGGGACCTAATTAACAGGATTAATTGAGCTATATTCATTATAGGGATGCTAAGCATTGTTACATGCCCAATTCTCCATCCTTGACTTGCTCAGCTCCACTTGCCTCGCTAACGTTAAGTATTAGCCAGGTCCTCCACAGAATGAAGGCTTTACCATGGGAGCCTAATGGGCCAGAAGTACCAGGAAAACACACATAGCCTTTGGAATGGGCTCAAAAGGGTATTCAACATCTTTGAAAGAGCACACTCAGGTATGGGTTTGAGGAAATCTCTGTGCTGCTACTTCCTGACCCATAAAAGGAGGAGATCACTGTTTCAGCCACATTTTATTCTCCTGAAATTTTCTTCTTCACTGTTTCTTTTAGTACTTTGTTTTCCYTGCTATCTGTAAAGCCTGATCTTATTTTTCTTAATTATATTTTTTTTTGTCTTCTACAGGGTGCTTGCTATCTCCACTTGCTTCTCTGAACACTTACAGCATGCAGCTACTTTGCCATTAGACCCTAGTTTCAGGCTAGTATATCTTAGCTTAATTTGCATTTCTCTGTTTCACCCTGAAGTGGAGGATCCTGAGCAGGATATCTAAACTTTCATGCCTGAAGTTCTCATGGAGTAACCCCTGCTTGGATTTGGCTACTCCTTTCTCTGTACTGCAGCAGAGCTGAGAGAAGGCAGATGTTTGGTGAACAGCTAAGGAAGCATGACTGCTTACTGTATTGACACTCAACATTGGGCTTGGCATCTCCCTAGAAAGATGCTGAGACCTAGACAGAGCTTGTAGCCTTCTTCTTTCCCATGTGGAACTGAAGCTAAGCCTTATTTAGAGGTAGACCTAACTTTAGAACTCATTTGTGGCACTTTGCTCTAAATATGCTATGGCTAATGTAATTAATAGCAAAAGAAAAAAAAAAACAAACCAAAAACAAAAAAGTGTATTTTTGGGCAACCCTTCAAGAAGCACTTTTTAAAAAGAAGGGTTGCATCTCTGCTAAAATGTGTACTGACACCATTTCTCTGGTATTGCACTCATTATACTCACTGGATCAAGGAACAGCAATGCCCAATCRGAGTTACATATTGCTTTGAGTGTCATTTCATTTCTGTTACTTACYTTGAATATGGGCTTGGTTTAGCTGTTCAAACTATTCAGCAAGCCATCTCAGGTAGAAAATCCATTTTTTAAAGATTGCAATCTGTTTGAGGACAGTTTATGATGTAAAGGGAATAGAGAATAAACAGGAATAATGCTTGTTTTGCTTGGCCTRTTGACCCTCATCCATTTGCACTTTCACTCTCCACCACCTCTGTGGGATTGTGCACTCCCAGAAGAGTTTTATATGGACCCAGTTCAGGAAAGCTGTGATCAACATTATAGATCCTCCTGTTTTCCTAAAATGTTTGGGTTTTTCCTCCCTCTGTATCRTTTGATCTAGAATAATTTCACTCTGTTTTATTATGCAATAAAATGGTCGTATCTGGAATAAAAGAATGATTTTGGTTTAGGATTGAGGAATATCATACTCAGCAGATGTATGGGTAATTAAAGTCCCCAGGAGCTCCTGAGCTSCTGTATAAATGGTTCAGTAATGTTTCCTTCTTCCTTTTTCTGAGATGGGTAGCAGATGCCCTAGCAGTGATCCTTTYGTCTTTCATGTTATGACTCCTTACCCAAAGCATCTGTGTGCCGGCTTCCCGACAGTCAGACTCTGTTAGCAGCWGTTTTTCACAGGTAGGAAGCCTCACTCAGAAATGCAGAGCCATTATTCACCAGCTTCTACATATGGACTAATTCCTCAGGAAGAGGATGTGGGAAATCAGATCAATGGCACAGCAGCATCAGTTTGTGGCTTGCAAGTACATTAGGTATCCCTCTGGGTCTATCTCTCCCTCTTTTTTTTTTTTTTTTTCTTTCTTTGGAGGATGAGGTAGGGATTAAGATGTGACCAAAATTGGGTTTTACTTGTGAAAATTCAATCCAGTATGCTTAAATGCTAGCTGAATCAGGAACAGGGGCAGACAGTTTGAAAAAGCCATTATAGGGCTTATRAGCAAATAGACCAGACTCCTCAAGAATCAGTGTTTGTTGTTGCTTTGTAAGAGAATCCAATTTGGTAGGGAGCAATTGACTGTGAGTCTTCAGCCAATGAAATACCAGCCAGGTGTTCAGCTATCTTACATCATCCCAAACTCTTCGTGTTTAAATATAAGGTCCTTTCAGATGAATGCCACCCTCTCTTCTACTTGATTCAGTTCCTTCACATTTCACAATTTCCTCCTTGCAATTGATCTGTCATGGCAGAATCTCAYCTAGGTCTGGATCCTGACTTTCTGACAGAAAATTCAGATCCAAACCCAGATCTAAACTGTGGTAACTCATGTGTATCCTCAGTGCTTCACATCAAAGCAGAGAGATAATGAGTGTCCTGACCCCACCATGACATAATGCAGGACCATCAGTGTCAGCAGTCAYTGGCCATCCAGGCCTGCTTTTAATCTCTATTACACTGACATAGATCGGGAAACAGCCCATGGAGTCAGGGAAAACAGTGTCCACATGTCTTAGTGAAACATCTCTGATTTCACCACAAGTAGATGACTGAGGAGAAAATCCAACCCACTATTTTCAGAAAGAGGGAGGCTGAAAAATGAAAGCACTAATCTCCACAGAAAATCGTGCAGTGATGGAGAAGCCAAAACATGTGGGYTTACTGTGCTATGGGTAAGTATAGCCCACAAAGTGGAAATTGAGGTGAAAGAGTTATTGATTTTGAGAATTGTACCCTGAAAGAGTGCAATATAGTAGGGAATGTAACCCTTGGGAGTGACTRTGAGGATCAGACCCAGAGGCAAGGTGCTCCGAGCCAGGTTTCTTGTGCTATCTCCTCTGTTGTAAAGATGCAGGATGAATTAGCAAGGGGACTTTTGTGGAGGAAAGGCAGCAAAACACTTYGCAAGGAAAGCTGAAAGTGAAGCTGACACCTTTTCCTTGTAATGAGAAGCTRTAATTCAAAGCAAGGCCTCCAAGGCACAGATATGTGCGTGCGCTCATGAAGACTCACTACAGTAAAGAGGAAAATGGGAGCACAAAAATTGTTTTTCCTTGCTTAAATGAGCCTAATGGCCCTTTACTCTCCATGGAGCACTGAAGGATGCCACCATTAACWTTTTATTTGCAATTTGTATGCACCTTGCTGTATTTGTTTTGTTTTGGTTTTGRKKTTTTTTTTGTATATAGTAGCAATCTCAGTGCAATATCCAGGATGGAAGAAAAAGCAGCATGGAGAGAGAGCTCCTGTGGTGGGAAGTGATGAACTGCCTAGCCTATCTGCCAGGCTGCCCCCTGCCAAGCCTCAGAAATCATGTGACACAGCTGGGCAGCTTGGGCACACGATGAGGGCCAGTAATGCACACTTTTGATGGAAATACACGAGGTGAGCCCTCAGTTCCCTCACAACCCAGGGCTGGGCAGCCTATCTTGGTGGTAGAGCAAGGAGCACCCCTTTTGCTTGAGCTGCTTCTTTTACAGAAGCTGCAGCGGATGATGCTGAGAGGAAGGAAAAGAGAATGTAGGGAAAAAAGAGGCAGCACATCCTGCTCCTGCAAGAAAGGAAAACTATAAAAGCAGCACAAATATATGACATTTCAGCACATGCAAAAAACATATGGGTCTGGCTAATATAACTGAGGCTTTACAGTAAGTGACAAGACATTAATTATTATCAAGGTAGCCTGTGTGCATGCAAATACACACATGTGCATTTACACACACACATGTATATATATACATATATATACACACATATATATATATATACACATATACACACACACACACACACACATATATATATATATATATATATATACATATATATACATATATATATATATACATATGACCTGAATCCTCATCCCAGATATCACACGTTTCCAGTGGGAGCTTGTCTGCCAGCAGCCACAGATTGCCTTTTCTGTGACCCTGGGCCGGTCACGCTTGCCACTTGAAAAGGAAAATCCACTAGGCTCTGGAGGACACCCTGAGATGCTTAATTCAAAGGCAGTAACAAAGTTTAGACCCAGGCAATGGTTTATGTTAACAAGCAGCTAAAGGGAGAATCAAAACACAAAGATCCCACTGATCTCAGAAAAACAATTTTTTCTTTGTGGATCAAAAAAAGTGGAAAAAAAAACTGTATTGTGCTTGAACAAAATATTTCATGTTGGGTCTCTGACCACAAGGAAACAAGAAAACAAAAGGCACCTCATGCTCTCTCTTGAGCTGAAAGCCTGACCCTCTGATTGGGTGAGGACTCACTCTGCGTGGCTTGTACCCAGACATCTGGAGGTATGATAAAGATGGGAACAGAATGAAATTTTCCTGGGTCTTTGGTCTCTCTGCCAAAAGACTTGCCAGACATCATCTCCTGATTTTCCTCTGGTGTTTTCCTGAAGTGTATTGTGTATCTCCCTACTTAAGCTTGAGCTATTTATAGCACAGCAGCAGACAGGGAGGAGAGTATAGCTAAGGCTACTGACCCACTGGCATTTGTCACTAAACCCTTGGCTCTTGCAGGAGCAGTGTGGCCATACACACACACACACACACAAAAAAGAATTTCATACAATATATCTTGGCTCCTTCCTCCCTAAAACAGCCTCATCAATTTTAATGCTAAATGAATAAATAATAACAAGACACTTAAGGTGTTAATGGAGCATTAATTATTGCTGAGGGCTCCATGGAAGGGCATGTGACATCCACATTAATACCRAATGACTTTATTTATGACTAACATAATTACAGAGAATATTAAATGAAGCAAAAAGTGATGGGGCTCTGAGCAGTAATTGTCACAATTGTTCATACAGAACCCCATTTCCGATACTGTATTTACCTAAATTGGCTAGAAAAAGCACAGGAGGCATGTAAAGCACAATGAATCACTTCAGTTTACATCTCCAGCTTGAGAAACTGCTTCCTCATTGCCCACAGGAGAATAGCAAGTGTGGTCATCTGGGTCTGGTTTAAACCTGAGACTATGGCAAAAAAAGTGTCAGAAAAACAGAGTGCTGCTTTCCATTTGTGTTTGGAAAGTTGATTCTTCTTTTCTTATCAGAAATAATAGCAAACACGATTTTATGAATAAAAGCGAGGAGGGGAACTTCAGTTCACTTGGCCATTCACACATTGCTGTGGAGTCAGAGTTTTACAGCCAGGGAGGGCTCTGGGGGAGCTTTGGGTCTTTGTTTGTACTTGTGTGGAAAGTGAGGGATCAAGCATGTGAAAGGCCAGGTCTTGGTTCTTGAAGCACTTGGAATATACTGGGAATTATGTGCTTTTCCCTGAGAAAAATGTTTGGCCCTGAAGACAAATCCAGTATCCACCAGAGCTGAAGGAAAGTGTATCTTTGTATTTACTTTTGAAGCTGGAAAGGGTTTTAATTCCTAGGAAAACACAGGGCGCTCAGCCATGAGTGAGAGGGCTGTGGAGCTGGGACTGGCCTGTGCCACCTCCTGGATAAAGGAGGGCTGGCAGCCCTGGGGGCAGAGGGATCCCAGGYCAGTAGAACCCAGACTGCAGAAATGCAAAAGTGGGGTTGAGACTCTGGGGTTTTAAATTGAATGCAGGGTGGGAGGCCAGGGCAGAGACACCTCTGGTAGCCATGCAGAGCTGCTGGGGTATTTTCCAGGGTGTGCCCTATTGTACAGTCCCTCTGCCCCACACTGGGTTTAATTATCTGAGGCAAAAGATTGACCTGGGAGCATGAAGGCAGAGTAAAGAGGCTTACTGCTACCTGTGAAAAAAATGTCCCTGCTTGTGGACCCTGAATTTACTTGAAACTGAAACTTGAGCCTGGATTTCAGCATCAGGATTGACTGCTGAGTGTTYTGAGTATCCTTTGATGAGCTGTTGTGCAGAGCTAGTTGGCTTTTCTGCATGGCTGATCTCCCAAGTCACCCGGCATTACTTTGAGTGCATGACTGACTGCCTCAGAAACCGGCCCYGCTCTGCCCAAAGTCACTTGAGCTAACTTGCCAGCAAGGTTTAGACTTTTGGATTAAGCAAGTTCWAGATGTGCCTGAAACATTCCCACAAGTAGAAACCCCTTTGTGAAAGGGCGTTTGAAAGGTGAGTGAGACATGGGTGGAACCTGTATTTTATTCATACTTTTTTCTCTGGTTAGAAACGTTTGTCAGTTGTCGTGTCACTTTATTCCCTTCTGTAGGCTCTTCAGAAGCCCTGTTGGACCCAGGTGCCCATTCATTTCCTCAGCACACCAATTCAGCCTGCTCTGCTGACACACAGTTAATTATGTTTCAGTTAACTCATTTTCCTGGGTGATGCTCAGCTGTTGTCTGTAAATGAAATGGATGCCTGGATAATCCAAAGTTTCTGAAGTTTCTCTCTGCCCTGAGCACACACCCACGCTGGGCTGGCACTCTGATCGAGATCCTGGCTGCAGCTTGGGAAGGAGGACACGTGTGAGTGAAATGTAAGGAGAAAGAAAGTGAATGGATCCTGAACCTTCTGAAACATCAAATTCTCTGCAAATAAACTAAATTAGTGCTTATACCTGGGAAGGTTTGATCGGAAAGGGTTACCCCATAGCAGCTGGATGAGCTCTCTGAGGAGACAGAGGCACTAGCAGAAGATGATCTCAGCTCATGGTCAGGCCCTTCCATCAGCCACCCATTTTGGTCAAATCCAGCCCAAATAAGTGCCTGCATCTCACAGAAATGCCCCCCTTTTCCCTGGGTGAATCTAGTCAGATTTTTGAGTTTGTTCAGTGTGTTGGGCTTGCTTTCACCCTGACTGAACACAAGGTAGGATTTTAGTGTTGCACTGCCTCTTCTCCATCACTTGTCCTAGAACTCACTGGCATCTGGGCATTTAGCTCTGTTTCCTTCATGTTAATTTTTGGTAACTGATCTATACTTCAGAAGGGCATGGCCATGGACTCTTCTTTCTTCTTCCTGCTCTGAAATGCTTACTTTTCCTAGTCAAATCTAGCATGGAAATTAGTTCCATCTGAAGACAGTCATAAAGGGCCAAGTATCCAGACTGTACTGGAAAAAGTACATTTTCCATTGTTTAAAAGAAAATAAATCTATATCTTAAATGAGGGAGGAAAGAATATCACCGGGGCTAGATTTCCTCAGCACCACTTCACTGTTGTGAAGTGAATGAATGAGTGGTTTGGGTGGTCAGAGATGTTTGGCAATCTCTGAGATCTCTGTCAGAGATCTTGCATCCTGTCTGAWTTGCAGAAGGCAATATCCAGCAAAATCTTTCTCTACTGGTCACGCTCAAAAACCAAAGCTAGAAATAGTTGGTAGGAGGTACATAAAGGCAGAGGATAAAAAAAAAATTTTGTTTGTTTCTACCCTCCAATGCTACAAAAAGTATTTTACAGGTTGCTCAGACATTTTCTAGTACTTCTTGGAATCTTATGCCTGGAGAACACTTTCCCCACAGACATTACTGGGAACACATATCTGGCCTCTATCTACATCTGTCATACCATAATCTTGTCTTTATCAGAACTGGATCTTCCCCTAAAGTTATTTCTAGATCCAGTCTATAAGCACAGATATTTCAGCACTGCTGATTTTGGCTTTCTACCCAGTCTGTTGAGTTCACCACCACCCATGAGGTACTTTCTGGTTTTGGTATGCTTTTCACCAAAGACTTCATGGTGTTTTAAGGCTCTTTTCTTTTGTCTCTGGATTTTGTACACCAGTTCTGTCACCTGTGAGTGGGTTTTTGGCATTGCTTTCAGCATCCTAGCTAAGGGATCCTTTCCTGATCCCCAGGAAGCTCTTTGACCTGACAGCACTTATCCTTGGAGCATGATTGCAAGGGAAGGTATTTTACTACTCTTACTATTAGCAGGAGTAATGAGCAGATCGGGATGAAATGCTGGCATCRTTGAAATTTCTGTCAAGTATTCCACTGGTTTTGGTGGGGATGAGTCAATTTTACTTTCAAGACTTCAACATGTCATCAACATAACTGTTCCAAACACAGATTTTTTTGGGGAAAAATAGAGTAGTAAAGACAAGAGATATAAATAAAAAGAAAGTAGTGTTTTTGCAAGATAAACTATGCATAAGGAGCCATGTACTTAACAACGAAATACAGCAAGATGGATTTTTCAGTAAATGAATGCATTAGCTCATGCTCGACAGCATCTGTGCAAGCAAAGTCCTGCTGTATGTAAATTGGATGCCTAACAACTTGTGTGGCTAGGCAAATAAGCCATATGTATGCTTACCAAGTGAATCTGTAATTAATTCATGCTCCTGGCTAAAACTGAGTCCTTCATGAAATCCAGCACCTATATAAGTCTCCTCTTCATCCTGAAAAATCGTAACACCAGAATCAGAGGTCTGAAATTCTAAATGCAGTTAATATTAAATGAAATCTAACATACAATTTTATTCAATAAATTTTCTAGCAATTAGCACTCATTGACTGGCATTTGAAGACTGGAGGGAGGCAAATATAGCTGTAACCATATGTAAAAGAGCTGAAGGGTGGGGAGGAATCTAGAGAAGGACAACTCATACATCTGTGCCAGGMAGATTAGCCCAGGCTGTGGTACAGGATAAAGTTAGGGGACATCTGGACAAAACTAGTCAAGGGATAAAAGGTCAACCTGCCTTCTGAAAGGGAAGTTCTGCTAACAAGCCTCTTGGGGCATTTTGGTGAGATCAGTTAATATGTGATGCCTGTGACTTCGTCCCTTTAGTTTTCCAACAGTCTTCTCATAAAGATTTTTTGGAAGCTAAGTAACCAGGGGAAAGAGGTAGGGTCCTCATCAACCCAAGCAGTTGACTAAATGATAAAAAATTAAGACATGGAAGTAAATCATCATTTTCCTCAGTGAAGGGAAGCCATCAATGGAGCTGTGCACATTTTTTGCCTGTGCTAGCAATCTGTTCCAAGTCTGGGTTCTTTGGTGTGTTCATATATGACCTGGAGAGGGAATGGAGGTTTGAGTTAGTATTTATTGGTAATACTGAGTTGTTGAGGGCATTAAAATAAAGGCAGACTGCTAGGAATAGCAAGAGGATCTAATGAAAGTGATGGCCATAAAAAAAGCAAATTAAATTCTTGTAGATAAATTATCTAGGTTGTGAATCAAACTGCTTACATCGCTGTCTGAAGTGGTGCACATGGAGAGGAGAACTGCCAACCTGTGTGTGTGGTGATGGGCTCTGAGCAGAAAGGAAAGAGCTCCTCCATCCACAGAGACAATCAAAGGCCAGTTAAATACTGAGACTTGTTGGAAAATGAAGAGAGCGTGAAACAGGAACCACGATGATGTCGCCAGAGATGGGGGTCCCAGCTCACCTCTGTGTATCTGCGAACAGCACAGCTGAAGGTATTCTTACAAGGAATGACTGGGTTGGTTATGACTATGAAGCCTCAAAAAAGTCGCATTTAAGAGGATGTAAGACAGATTCGGGAAGTTGTGAGTGTCTTGGGGGAGATGGCTGGGAATCAAGAGCTCAGTGTCTACTGCTGCAAGCCCTGGGGCCATGCAACCACTGTTGAGTAGAGCCAGCATGAAAAAGGCAAGAGTGATCACTTCTCCTTGTCTGCTGCTAACTCACATGCAAATATGTTGGCTGTCCAGACTCGGTTGTTTAAGAAGACTCTTGACACTGTTGCCTATCTGGATTAAAATACAGCTGTACTGTCCAGCTTTGGGCTTGTCTGTGGCAGCAGGGCAGATTTCCAGGGCTGCCCCAGTTCCATCCTGCCTGGAGAGTGAAAACAGGAGTACTTTTTTATTAACAGCCTGCTGAATGTCAGCCCAGTGGCAAATAAAGGACCAGACTCAAAAGTGAGCTGCTCAGACAGCATTACTTCCTGTAATAGTGGTGCCAAAAGAAAAAAAAATGAGAGGAGGGAATGTGCTTTTCTCTGGCAATTGAGCAATCTCCAACAACCCTTAAAATGTTTTAATCATGTAATTATTGGAGTCTTTTTACCACAGAGCAGATTTAAGTATGGTTTGCAAGGCAAAGCTTTATTTTTTTTCTCTTCACAAGTATGAATCTCACAATAAATCCGTCTTCTTAGTGTGGAATGCTGAACAGGTGATTTCACTTAGTGATTTTATTCTTAAATAATAAGAAGTGTGCCATACACGTTGAGTTTTCCCTATTTTGAGGGAAGAGAGCTATGTAGATTTTGGCACCTTCCTGTTTAAGCCAGTTAAGCAGAAGTGAGGGAGGTACATCTCAGGTATCTGATCTGCAGGTTCATTTCTTATGGTGGCTGCTGAGCTAGCACATGGTCCTGGAATGACAACCTTCCTTTTTAGAGCAGGAATATTATCTGGAGGGCTGCATCTTCAGGGCCCTCATACCCACGTGCATCATCCACGATGAGCAGAAGCTGGACTCTGCAAGGGGCAGAGTGTGAGCTGAGCTGTGCTCATAGCCTGGCTCGTGTGACTGAGGGTGGATGGCAGCTTGGGTTAGTGGTGTGGCAGCTAAACTGCCAGCAGCAGCCTCCCACCAGGGCTGCCAGCAACATTTCAGTTCTCATCACTGTAAGCATCCCCTCCCTGCTGATTTTGGAGGTGGGGGGAAGCAGCTCTGTGCCTCTCTCCTGGCTGCTATAGCCCTGCTGACTGTGCTTCTGCAAAGGATGTTCATGCCAGCTCTGCCACTCTCTCCTAGGGTGTTTGACAGATTCACTTTTTGTCCCCTTTTTTTCCCACCCCATGCATAAATCTTGTCGGCTTCAACCTAATTGCATCTTTTTCTGACAGACTGTCTCAGGAGCAATGCAAATGAGCTTCGAAATGCGGAGATCTGGTTTATATTTGTCAGTTAATTGCCTGAGTGGCACAGACATCTAGAGCTGGCATCTGCCTCCTCATGTTAAGATCCATCTTTGATTTCAGACCCGATGCAGCATGTAGAAGATGAGCTCCTGATGGAGAAGGATGTGCTCTTTGGACAGTATCTTGCTCTAGGTGAGAGTGACCTGAATTCCTTGGAATGGGTGTGTTTTGCACTGCAGATGCTGACCACAGAGGCTGTGGCCCAATGCAAGGCAGAATGGATCTGTTCACTTCTAGGTGAGCTGACCCAGCCTTCATCCAGTGAATCCCAGCCTTCTCGCCCATCTGTCTGTCCCTGTTGTGTGACCATATGCATCCATGGACTCTCTTCTCCCTGAGATTTGACTCTGGAATGCTTACAGACATAAACAGGGCTTATGGACATGAAGCAGCACCTTCCTTAGCAGATTGTCTGACTGCATACAGGTKCTGGAAAAAAATAGGACATTTTGTTCTTTCTTGACATCTTTAGTTTAAAAAAATTCTCTCACACTTAAACATTAGGTCTTGAAATTCAGCCTGTATTTCTTTTGCATTTCATTTCATCCCCTTGACCAAATTTCTTCATTCAAATCCATGTCAGCTTTACCCAAACTCCCGGCAGCACACAGATGAAGTTAGTCAAGTACAGAGCTAGCTCTCATACCAAATGTCTGATATCAACCCTGTTTTCTTTCCCACACACTTCTGACTTTTTTTTTTTTTTTTTTTTGCACACTCTCTCTCTCTCCAAGATGGCAATCAGTTAAACAACAGCACATTTTCTGAGAAACCCAGCCTACTGGACTGTGTAAGATCTGACTTCCTTTCAGATAAGCCTTACTGCTCCTGCTGCCTCTCTGCCAGGGACTCTACAGCAACACATCACCTTAACTGAGTACCCTACAAAATGCCCCACTGCAAGCAATATCTCCTTGAAATTACACCACAGCCCCAGTCCTAGCTCTGATATTGCTCATTCATCCCAATGCAGAACATAACAGAGACACACTGGAAGGGTTGTGTCTTCCGCTGACGCAAATGTCATGGTGTCTCCATGCTGCGTGACAGGTGCATTCGAAATTCAGAGACCAATTAATCTGTGTTATAGCAGGAATTTGGGGTGGATGACTTMAAGGCTGGAAGCATCTGCCAGCATAGGTCTGCACAGCATAAGCTTCACTGGTTCTCTGGGTAAATTATCCAAGCACTGAAGAAACTGTGAAGATGTAATGATTCAAAGCAGCTCTGAGGGTTTGTCCCAGGTGGTTCATCATCTTTTTTCATGGAAGCAGCAGACATGGGCTATTAGGACTGAGCAGAAAGGTCAGGCAGTCAGAAATGCATGTACATGTGTGAGATTGAGAGCTTAAATCTCCATGAAGGCTGGAGGAGGGATGAAACCATGCATCTGTTGCTAGGGAGCTGGGACCATAAGGCAGGAGCCATAGCAGTCTGTGCAAGGAGAAAGCACTAGAAGTGATGTGCATTCACAAAGGATTTGCTTTTCTTTAAGATCTGTCAAAGACTATGAAATGCAAAGACTRGCCTTATTTTCAAAAATTGAACCACAAATGCACACAGAGGAGGGAAAACTGTGTTCAGGGGAATATCACCACACTTGCCCTGCTCTCACACTCTTGGTTGGCCACTTAAGTCCTTATTCTTGTTTTGCAGGTGAGGAAATGTAGCCAGAGAGTGTTAAGGCTGGAAACCACCCTACGGCTGGATATGAAGCTGTGTGGGTCAGCCAGTTGTTGGGAATGGTTTGCACTTTCACACGGAAGAAATAGAGAGCATTATCAACTCCTGTGCTGTGGCTGGTACCTGCTCTTCTCCCAGGAGACTTGGGAGAAGTCTTGACAGGAGACTCTATCCCTATTGAGACAAACTTATGCCAGCTGTATCTCCAGCAGAACGAGCTGAATAACACCAGGGACAAATGCGGGTCTTGCAGATTTTCACGCTGTTGCCTTTGGCAGCACTGCAGTGCGAAAACACGGCAGAGGTTCAGTGTTGGCAGCTCTTCTTCTGCTTTATTTTTCACAGATGATAAATGCATGTTGTGGAGGTCTTTATTTTGCCTACACTCAAGCTTGTATTTTCACGTAGCATATAATTAACAAAATGCTCCAATTAATCACAAAGGGGAATTTTTAAAATCAGCCTTCTGATTCTGCACTTCCAATGCTTACTAACAAACCAATACATGCTGCCCAAGGGTATTTACCATGGAATAACAACCAGATGGGTTGTTTTGCTTCAAGCTGTTAACCTGAGCTGATAGCTTAAATCCTGGGAAAGGCTTATATACTTTAGCCCTTTATTGATATCAGAAAGTTCTATGGAATATATTTCTCATATTCCTCTGATTGCTTTTCCAGAAGTACAAGGTTGATCAGCATCTCTTGATAAGGAAACAATTTATAAACATTTATTCATACATATTTAAAGTGTTTGCTATTCTGTGTTTTCTATTCTCAGTACCTAAATAGAGACTTTTGGGGGCTGATTTCCATTGAGGCTGATCATTTGCAGTGCTCAGTATTGAGTTGTGGCATCCCACTTTGCATCCAGCCTCTGTCCATGCTAAGAACCTAATTTGAGGCTGGGGTTTATGTCCTGGGAATAGACATTGAAGCTTCCTCATTGTGGGGCTGGGGGTGGTGATATCTAAAGTTCTTTTTGGATCAGTTCCCAGGAAACTACCCACATAAATTTGTGTTGGTCTCCCTTGTAACATGAAACAGATACTCCCTTTGCAGTTCTGCTCTATTGCTGTCTGTTGCGTTAGTTATCCCAAGACACATTAAAAAAATATCCAAGTCTGCCTCTGACTCTAATAATCCTTATGTCAGTTTTATTTGTTGCAACAGAGGAGTGGCTATAATAAACATAAAACAAAGAAATGAGGAAATCTTCATTACAGAGTGCTTTTACCAGTATCTTGTACTAATAAACACAGTTGTCTATTTGGAAAGATGCCTCGAATCTGTTGATTTATTTTATATCAGCAGTGCTGTGAGGGCTGGGCTCTCTGCTTTTAAAAAGACAAGCAGCGGAAAGAGGGTGGCCTCACAGGAGAGTTATGGAAAATTAGCTTGGCCTTTTCTGTAAATACTGTTTTATGCCCATCAGCTGGAAGATTGTTTCTGAGCAACTGAGAAGGCTCATTGTCTCAGCCTTTCTGTTTGCTTTTGTCAGGCCAAATTCTGTTCCTGCCTGAATCGTTTGCATTGTTCTTGCTGACTTCAGTAACACAAGTGCAGGGCCAAAATCCTTCAGGTGAGGAGTTGTGACATATCACCGATAACCTCATGGTCACTGTGGACAAAATGTGTCCATAAATGCAGACTTCCTGTAGCAGTGGCAAGGCAAGCTCCAGGGAAGGTCCACAGCCTGMTCCTGCCCGGGTGGGAGGGGAAAACCCCGCCAGCTGCAGTTGTATTCTCTGCACGGAAACACTCAAACCCAAGGGTTTACTCATCTGCAGATGGAAAATCTGAATGCTTTTAATTTTACTGATTGTTTTTTAAATCTAATCAGATTTCACTTTTGAAATAAGATAATGAGGCAGGTCTGGAAACTGCTGGGTGTGAGGAACAGGGCATGGCTGCTTGCTGAGTGCTGCTCTGCACCACTGAGTACCTGTCCTCTTCAAGAGGCAGCTCTGAGACCTCCTTCCTCTTAGAAGGTGGAGACCTGGCTTTACTTACAGCACTGTTCAAAGCTTTATCTTCCTCACAGCTCTTGACCCTCTTCCTTGGCCTGCTTTTGAAGCATTTTTGTCCCTCTTTGCTTTAGAGCATGTGTATGCCAGTGCTGCGGGATGTAAGCAGCAGCATTCTGGGAAAGGCAATTGCCTAGTGAGGACAGAAACTGCTCGAGGAGATGATCTCAAGCTGTGGTAGCTCATACCAAGAAGGACCATGCACTTTTACTGTGCCTTACATCTGATGAAAAATGCTGGTTTTCCATAAGACCTGGCCCTAGATGCTAGGTCATCACTTTATCGTGTTTGTAGTCATAGCTCACAACGGCAAAGAAAAACAAAGATGTGGTATCTCTTGAACTTCAATTAATAAGGAAGAGATCCAACAAATACGTCATGTGACCAAATAAAAGGACAAGAGTTTGTTTGGGATATCCTTTCTSCCCTGGCTGAGGATCGTCTTGTTTTACACTGATCTGTGTCTTGAGCGCAGAGGGCATGGGGAGGACAGGCTTGTCCTGCAGCCTCTAACTGGGCTGCTTCAGGGATGCCATCACAGTTTTGCTCAAAGACCATGTCCATGAGCACTGAGATTGTGTCAGTGAACGCTGAGACTGTGTCAGTGAGAAGCCACACTGTGTTAGTGACCACTCGCACCGTGGGCGGGAAGCCCAGCTGGATGCAGAGTGCTCCCTCCATCTCTTGTGTCCACCCGTGAAGTCTCCATTACAAAGCAGGAATAAAAAGATTTATTTTAAGTCCCTGTATCTTCTTCTGTTACTCAGATCCAACAAATGTTGCTGTCACCTGGAATCAGAGATTCAGCTTAGAGGATTGGCCAGGTCTGTTTAGGCCATTTCCCACTGCGTGCTACATACATGGAACAGCAGACCAGGGTTGGGACTCATGGTTATAGTCCCCCACTAAAACCTTTTCTCATTATCCTAAATTTTTATTCAAAAAAGCTAAATACATGTAGGGGGCTCAGTTTTCCCTGTGCAATACGCCTGATCTCAGTTTTTCCATCTCAAGCTTGTATAAGGATTTCTCTGGTGCCACCAACACTGCAGACTCACTCTTGTACCCCAGTCCTCAGCCACCAGGTTCCACAATTCCTAATGCCCAGTGGCAGGTAACAAAGCACAACCTTTCCACACTTCGACCATATTCAAATATCTATATTAATTATTTGTTCGGCCATGAGAAATTTGCAGGAAGGTTACAATGCCAGCCTTAAGCATTTGCATCAGTTTTTTCAAATTTATTTTACAACTGCCAATGCAGCACTTACACCCAGAGAGGGGCTGAAGGTCCTGAGGATTTAATGGAACATCCATCCTGCAGCAGTAACAGGCTGCAAAGATGCCTCTTGTTTCATATACAGTGCAAAGACCTTGGGAAGGATAACATAGGCCTGGAAGATCCCATGGTTTAGGCTGGGTAGCTACAGCACAGCAGGGAGAAAAGGGCAGCAAGGAGGGAAAGTATGTGTTCATGTGCTCACTGGCAACACCAGGAATATACCTGCACGTCCTGATGTCCTTGTAGTATCACTGCTCAGGAGAGCTCAGAGCCCCAGATTTGTCATGATATTCACATCTCCATCATAGCTCCCCACTATTCTGCCCAGGCTTCCTGGGGGAAAAGGTTGCAATCAGAGCAAAAAGGGCTTCATTGCCCCTCTCCAAGGGGGATTCAGCAGCAACAGCTTCACCTCCCCCAGATGAGGGCTGCAGCAATATGGGGTTATTGGGTAGGGGGATTTTGGAAACAGGATTTCCTCACTTTGCAGAAGTAAGGGACACAGGCTGTATGCTGGCTGTCTTGGAGCTGATCCCATTGAACCCTGGCCTGCGCTGCCATTCCCCCCCTGGGCTGTGAAGTGAGTTGTGGGCTGACTCCTGGTTTTGTAACACAAAACCTGCTCCACCTTAGGCCTTGCTTCTGCTAATCTCACAATTAATTTCAGCAGAGTTTACTCTGGTTTTAACTTTATTACAGCCTGAAGGATTTCTGAGATAGGAAACACAGGGCAGTGGGTGGGGTTGTTCRAAGATATGTTTAAATATAGTTCTTCATACCTGGACAATCCCAAAAAGACATGAAGCAGGCGATAACCTTGGACACCAAACATTCTGCTCCACTGACGAAAGCTCCCAGTGCATCTGAATGCCATACACTCCTCTCCTCCCCTGACAACTGGTCTAGAGTTGGGATCAGAGAGGGATGAGCACAGTCATATCCTTAGCCATTTGTTTAAGCCATGGTTATTGATTATTGTGCCCTTGTATTTACATGCATTACACAGCAGGTAATGTTTCTCGTTGGGATAGCATCACTGAGGGAAGGGATAGAACATTTTGTAGATATCCAGCAACAAGAGAAAGCACTGCATAAGGATTTAATACCATTATTTAATAAGGAATTCAATATAGTGTGTCTAAGCTCATCCACTTATACAGCTTTTTTTACTGTCAATTACAAGCAGGAGTGTAAAGTACATCTCCCTTGGGATGGTTGTCTGTGCACCACCAATGATTACTTCTGTAAGGAGTGACCACATTAAATGTTCAAGTTAGAGAAAGATTTTACAAAGCTGGGCTATGAGGTATGAGGAGTTATTTCAAATAAACTATCCAAGTACATCTGTTTCCCTCTAAATGTTATCTTAAACTCTAGTGYTGGGTTTTCTGGCAGAGAAATCAAACTTCAGGCAAACTTTGAACACCCAGACATTATTTTCTTCTTGTTTGCTGATCATGACCTTTTATTATGGTGGCCTCAAGGAGTTGGAGGAGCTGGGTTTTCCTCTGTCATACCCAAGCAACCCTTTTGCTTGCCACAAGGTGAATGCTGACTTCTCAGTTACCTTTCCTGCTCGCACGGAGGTGGTGAGCTGCCCAAACATTCTGTCTGCCACTTCCAGTAACATGGTCATGAACACAGCGATCCTGGCCCTGCAATTCACTGTCCTGCAAACAGCTGGAACAAATTGAAACYAAGCAGGAGACACTATTGTTACCATATGTATTCCTTGTCTTGATTTATTTTCATTGAGTAAGTTTAAAAAGAGTTTGTAAGAACCCAAGTGCTATCAAGGATTCTAGACACTTCCAGGAAAAACAAAGACTACAGGTAGGAAGTTGTATTTTAAAACAACATGTTTCAAATGCTGTTTGTTTTCCCCACAGGCATTTGAACATGATATATTTTTTCCGCTATTTTTATCCCCACTCTRGAAGCCAAGATAAAGTGCTACAGGCAAAAAGAAAAGGAATAGAAAGAGTTCTCTGGCAAAGTTATCTAAAAGCTTTTCTATTTTGCAGACTGCTTCTTTTATGACTGAGAGATAATGGAGGCTTGGAGGAAAAAATTGTTTMGTGATACACTGTCTGATGTGCCCTGTGTCCAAAAAATAGCATAACTTGAGTGCAAATGCAAATATACTGAGTGCAAATGCAAATTTAGAGATATACAGTGGAGATGACTTGAATGCCTTTAGGATCTCTTATGCAGACCTTGATTTTTGGGTCTGACCAAGAATATATCAATGAAGAAGAAGAGTACCAGGTTACATGAAAGAAACTTCTACTTGGGAGGGAGGCAGCACATAACTCCCAAGTCCATATCCAACTGAAAAAAAAGAGAAAATYTGTATGTCCTTATGCTGAACAGACGACATGGCTCTACTTGAAGWTAAGTGCCAACTTTGAACTCACAGGCTTTCACTTTATTGACCTATTCAGCAACTTCAGACACATCAATACTGATCCACCCTCGTTTTTGTGAGAGCAGGACTTCACAAGGTGGTATTTTGGGCACAACTTTCTTCTGGTTGTGGCTTTCTGTGCCATCAGATGCTTTTTCATGAAGCCTCTTTTAACTCTCACTGCCAAACCTCACCAACCGGGGCAACTCCTGGAGCTTGACATGGGGACAGGGACACACACCAACAGTTGTCTGAAGTGCCTAGGGAAGAGTTTAGACACTGCAAATCCTGTTTCCTTTGAGATAACCCTGAGTTTTGGAGCTGCTGGAGCCAAGTGGCCAAGATGCCACCRACACTTGGCCAGTGGGGCCAGCACTGATGCTTTGCCCACCCACGGGGCTCAATGCTGCCAACAGGGAGGAAGCCAACTCTTGCTGCARGTACTCACCAAGGATGCTGCTGCACAAGCCTGAAGCGTTAAGGACAGATGGGAAGGTGTATGAGGACCAGCTGAGGTCACTTGGTCCGTTCAACCTGGAGGAGACTGAGGGGAGACCTCATTGCAGTCGACACCTTCCTTGTGAGGGCAAGAGCAGGGGCAGACACGGATCTCTTCTGTCTGGTGACCTTAGGGAATGACMTGAAGTTGTGTCGGGKGAGGTTTAGGTTGGGTGTTAGGGAAAGGTTCTTCACCCAGAGGGTGGTTGGGCACTGGAACAGGCTCCCCWGGGAAGTGGTCACAGCTCAACCCAGTTCCAAAAGCATTTGGACAATGGTCTCTGGCACATGGTATCACTCATAGGGATGTCCTGTGCAGGGCTGGGAGCTGGACTCGATATTCYTTGAGGGTCCCTTCTAACTCAGTTTATCCTGTGATTCTTTGCTGTGATTCTTTGATTATGAAAAACCCCTTCACTTCCTCAAACCGGGATGCCTCAGCCCTGCTTCCAGGGTCTTCCCACAGCACTTTTCAGGGAAATGTTTTTGGCCCAGTGAGTAAGGCAGTGGCTGGGATGGGAATACTCATCCTGCCTGGCTGCAGGCAGCTCTGCTTGCCCAGACTCCTCCAYATGAGTTCCACGGGGGAACTCACCCCCATGCCAGACCCTTCAAGCAAAGGCAGCAGTGCTTAAAGACCTCACCTGCCTGCAGCTCACACAGTGAGGTGATTTACTATCCCATTTTTAGGCTGTTCTGAACAGGTACATCGATCAAAGGGACACCACCCATTTTCATTGTCTTCCTGCAAATTTGATCTCAGTGGCAAACTAYCACTGGCTTCAGCATAAATATCATTGGGTCCACTATAAATGGAAGTGATGTCAGTTTTAGAAACAGTCAAAAATACTTCCTTCCATCCTCTGCCAGCCTTTGTCTCCTATCTTTAAGCTCTTTTTCCATTCCAGACAATGTTTTATCTTCCCTTTAATGTCTTTGTACAAAAGTCATTAATCTACTGTATGGAAAACTGTCAAATGCTTCTGGAAAATCAAAATATTCTGCTACCCACTAAATTGCCCTTATCTGTCATGGCAGTGGTATCTTCAAAGGATTCCTGAAGAGTAGTTAAGCATGACATGATCCTCCTGTGCCTCAGCCTGCGCTGACTTCCTCTAATCTAGCTGGGTTTGGTCACCCTTCTCTTACCATATCCCTTGAAACAGCTCCCAAGCATTTTCCCCAGAACAAATGTTGAACTCACTAACCAYATTGCTTCCCAGATTGTCTTATTAGTCTGTTTTATTTTATTTTCTAAAACAAGAGTTGTCTTTGCCAATTCCCAGCTCTCATATAGCATTTTCTCTCCTTGGACCTTTTACAAATAGGACTGCTTGCTTCTCTGATTCCTGTGCTCACTCCCTCATACTCCACRGGGGTCTGCGATGTGGGATCATGGTGGATTTCTGCAACTTAGTAAGTCCTGGGTGCATTTCTGGGCAGAGYTTTCTCTTTTACAGCTGGAAATCTGATCCCAGACCTGAGTAGGCTATTTTCTTCAACAGAGTTTAAAGKTTGCCTTTTCCTGACATCGATTACCTATTCTGTTAATAATTTTGTGCAACAGCTAATGATTGTTTTTTAAAAAGAGAATATGTCTTTGGAAACTAAAGCCAGCTTAAACCAGCTGCCTTGAACATTGTTTCAATCCTCCTGCTTCTAACCAGAGGATTGTCTCAGGGACAGGGAGCAGGATTTGTTGTCCCATCCCCAGGTAATGGGCTGCAGCAGGGAGGTGGAGACAAGAGGTCATTCTGCATCGGCCAGAGACATTTCTTTAGATGGATTTGTCTTGCTGCAAGAGGCCATGCGGGCTCCTGGGTGCCCAAGGTCAGATTTTAACACAGTCATGGTGTTTAAATACTGTGTCAGAAAGCCCATTTGGGCATACTGAGAGAGGAAAGGCATCAGCAGAGAACACTAACTCCATCTGTACTCTTTAAAAGTGTTTGTTTTTTTTTTTTTTTCTAGAATATTAGCTCCAGGCTTCAAATACTGTTCAGCACTGACTAGATTCAGGTGTAATCTTCTCCTCCCACACATACATATTGTTAACATCTGTTAATATTCTTCTGATTCAGTTTCCCAGCCCAGGAAGTGCTAACCTTGACACACATATTTCATTTCAAGTGCAGCAGGACTTGATGGTAAAGCACTTACTGAGCCTGCTTGGATGAATCCATAAGTTAATAGCTTTCTGTTGGACTCATGTATATGCATGATGTTAATGACAGCTTTTACATGAATTCCTGCAGGGAAACAGTGCACACTCTGTATTAATATCCYATCTCCATTTGACTCTGCAATTTCACATATTAATTGATTAACAGCAGCCAGGAGCTATGAACAACAGGAACACYAGGCCAATTTTGTAAGGCCTGGCCAGCACATAAAGGGCTTAATGGATCTCTGTCTGCAATGGACCCAGCCTTGACCTTACTGAGAGTAATTGTGGGGTTCTGCTATTTCAACTGCAATTAATTGAGGTTCAATAGTTATACCTCAGGAGAGGAGATTAGAAGAATGTGAATAGTATGATGTCTCTGCTTCGTAACTAAAAATACTGATTTCTACACCCTGAATTCTACACCCTTGGCTAAATCCCACTCAAAAGTATGAAGCTACCAACTGACAGTTGTAAATGCAAAAAAAAGAAAAAAGTTAAGTTAAAAGCAAGATGGGAACTTCTTTGTTTTTAGAACTAGCCTGTACTCTCCTCATCCTCTCAGCATGCCACTTTTGAACTCAAAAATCACTTCTTGACACTAGACTGATCTGTAAGCAGATTTAGATCGTTGTAGTATATACACTTGTACGTGTGTACACACATGAATATTCTAGAAAAATTCCCATGCAGGGTCATTTTGACAGCAGTGAGAAGTCCGTCTTCCTCAGTGCTCCTTTCTCGAAAAAGTTTTGGGCAGTGCAACTTTCCTGGTTAAAATGAGTCATCTGGACTCTGCAGGTATATCCAGGGAGGCCCCAGACTGGCCTGGACTTGTCATCTCAGASGGGCAAAGACAGGGACCAAGAAGACTACAAAGATCACTGGTGTCCCAACACTCCCTCATTGTCTTTTTACCTACTGCCATACCCAGCTGGAGCTCCACATCTCTTCAGTAATCCCTGAGGGTTGTCTTACCTTCTGGCTTGTTAGGATGAATTACGACCACTTCCCCCACCAAAATCTTTCACGTCCTTGAATCAGGTGCAGAGCTTCCATGGAGCTGCAGACCACTCGCCCTGGTGCTGATGAGGGCACTTTCCTCCACTTGACCAAGTCAGAGCATCTTTCCTCTCCACCAGCACCTCTAGAGCCATTAAAAGTAGCAAAAACAGCATCTTCTCCTGCCTTTGTTCAGCGTGGCTTCAGTGACCTTTTGCTAGGGACCTAAATAAAGATTTTGAAAGGTTTTTAACTGAGTCAAATTGTCACTTCTCTGCAGTTAAAACCACTTCAGGACTCAGATGCTTCTCCCAGCACTGCACAAACAATGATTGTTTTCTAGAAGAAAGGTTGTATATTTAAGGATTGTGTTATAAATCATGTTTTTCATAAGCTGTCTAACAAGTATGAGCAAATATGAGATAGAAATATTCTTAGAACTTTAAAGTGGTCTGTAGAGTATTATTGGGTTATTCTGGGTTTGGGAYTGGGGTTTTCAATGAAAGAGTGAAAGTGCACTCTTTATTTCATCTCTTAATTCCCAGATAAAAGTGATATCAGAAGACTTAAGGTATTTTCTTGTGAAGTTGATGGGTTGCTAGAAGACACATAAGCCAACTCTTTCTTAAATATATAAATCCATCTAGGTAGTCTAAACATTTCCCCAACTTTTTTGATTGTTTAATTTGCTTCCTGCTCACAAAATTTAGTGTTAGGTGGGTTTCATTTGGCACAGCTCTTTTCACACAAGGTTTTCAGTGAACTGCAGGTTAAACACTGGGATATCAGTGGACAGGGAGTAAGGTTGTTCTGCTACCCATTTCCACTTTAACCAGGTMATATCAAGTTGAAACAGCCTGTCTGTGCTCGTAATGGCATGTGGACTGAGTCAGGACGAGGATTTAACATTTAGCATTCCTAAAAGACCTTGTGGAGACTGTCCCAGTGGCAGAGCTCATGTGTGGCACAAGCTATGGAGGTGGGTGGAAGATCTCTGATTGCTGAAAAACAGGGACACACAGGAAGTAAATCAGGAACATATCTGAGTTCCTCTGTTTCTTCAGTCCCCTTGGCCAATAAATACAATAACCATGAGCMCTTACCCCTTTTTCTCCCATTCTTTTTGTGTCATGTCTGTATACTCTGCAAATACAGCAGTGCATGGGACTCCCAGACCTGTCCGTACCCACCTCCAATGCAGGTCACAGCCTGATGTTGCCAAGCCACTCCCCTCATGCACATCTCCAGAATCTAAAAGGCTCATCTAAAACATTTTTTCATTGATCCATTTTTCTTGATTCACCTTCTCAGATGAGCTGACACAGCTGCGCTCAAAACCTCTCCACTCTTGCAGGGGCTGAAAGCTCAGTAGTTACAGGCAGTCCACAAGCCTTGGCTGAGTTATCACCTCAGCAGCTGCCCAGCTACCTTCAGGCTTTTTAGGTTACATGTGGAGTATGCATGTACTATTTCCCTGGCACCGAGGCAGGGGATGTGAGCAGCGCCTGCACTGGAGGYTTTACAGGGACAGGAAGGGCTGTGCTCAGGTCCCATCAGGGTTGGCTTTGCTCAGACAGGCTCATTTCACACCATCTCTGAATCCTCCAGTTTGTTTAAGCAGAGCAAAAGAGGAAACGGAGGCTTTTTTTTTTGCCAAAGTAACCAAAGACTGTGAGAAACAAGGAAAAGAAATCCAAAATGCTGATTAAAAACCCTCTTTCCAGGCGCTGCTGTAAGGTGATATCAAGTGACAGGGAACACACACACATCTCACCACTTCCTCTATCTTGGAAGATGACAGGAAGGATGAGGCCATTTTGCTTTCAGGATGAGCTAAGTTAAGCCCTTAAAATGAAACAAAGACAATTTGTAAACCCCGATAAAAACCCTGYCTGTGGCATAGGAAGTTTCCACTGCCGTCCCATGGCTTTGTTACAATCTTATCACCTGCTGCTGACTTATCCAAACAGCTGCCTCCTACCTACTTATCTCTGGAGAGGGGTGGGGAAAATCACAGTATATAACAAGGAGCTGTGGACCACACACGCRTGCACTCAGAAAGTCCCGTGCACAGAGGGCTCTGAGTTGAGGAGTAGAAATCCTCTCATTACAAAAAACAGGATTTACCTTCATCTTGTTCCTGTTCCTGCTGCTATCAGTTATTGCACAAATGGGTGTTTACTCTCCACTGAGATTTTACCCAGGCAAAAGAGTTACTCTTACAGCTTCTCATGRCACAGTTCTCACTCTTAATAGCTCTCTGGGAGCAATTTTCTCCATGTTAAAYCCTTCCCAGTGGAAGCATGTTTGAAATGGTGCTCTCTATCCTTCTGATGTGCAGCTCACCTGAATGTCAAAGACACAGCTCTGCCTCCTTCATGCGTAGAAGGAAATTAAATAAGTGCCTCCACCTGGAAAACTTCAACTCTGGAAAATGGTGAATTAGGGTAGCAGCTCCCAGCCATGCTGCTGTGCTGAAACATGGATGCTGTGGGATGAAAGTGGCATCCAGTGAGTCATCTGCTTTGGCCTTGCTAGAAGTAAGGCTTCTATTCTGCTATTACATGCAGAGCTTGTCCAAGAATTAGGCATGCACAGGGTGCATGACAGGCAGGAAGCCTATTTTATATCACTGATGTACAGGGTGCCCAGGGAGATGGCAAAGTCTCTGTACTTGGAAATATTCAAAAGCCTTTTGGATTTGGTCCTGGGCAATCTGCTGTAGAACAGAGCTCTGCTTGAACAGAGGATTTGGACAAGATGACTTGCTAAGGTCTCTCCCAACCTTAACCCTTCTGACTGATTCTGCAACACCAYAGGCATTGCAGAAGCCCTTGCAAAATTTCCTCTGGTGACAGAATGGCATTGTCTCAACTCCAGCAAATCTCCAATGCTTCAATGGGTTGTAGATTTTGTGATACCATGTACATTCCCATGTAGGCATTGCAGCTGTGGGTCCCGGAGGAGTGCTGCATGCAGCTATGGCAAGCTGTGGCCCACAGCAGTGATGCTGTGCCAGCAGAACTCCCTGTCAGCTGCCATCCTGAGCCCACTCCGACTCCATGGCACTTTTAGCAACTTGCAATTGCTTGACTTGATAAGAAAAGTTTTCCTAATACGTAGCTGAAATATTCTCCATCTGGTACTTATCCTCCAGCTCTTCTCTCTCCTCTCCTGACATTAAGAATTCATGTTCCCTGTTCTCTCTGAGGARCAACACTGTCTTTCTGCCATATATTATCTATCAAGCCCAGTCCTTTTCCTCTTCCTTCTCTGACTTCTCTTCCCTTCTTACTCCTGAGGTCCCTGTGGCACAGAAGGACTCAAAACCACTGCTCTGACAAAGAGAGTCAAATGGTTCTGATATATAAGACCTCATATTTTAAAGCCACAAATCAGTTTCCAAACTCAGCCATACGTCTATAAACCCAGTGAGATTTCCCTTGGACCCTCAGGACTTCTATACACTAAGCAGAGGTCAGAGGGGGGGCCCACAGGACTCCCTGGTGGAAAGGAAGGTTTTCAAGAATACTGATATGGTCCAGCAAGGTCCRGAGCACCCCAAGATACTGCACTCAGTCCTGGGGATCCAGTCCCCCAGCAGTCTACACAAGGTGTATCCATCTCCAGGAAGCAGAAGTTAGTTGAGAGCATTGTTTTTGCTGGGACAGCTGTACATAGCTCAGAGATTTTCAGTTCTTTATTCCCTTTAACTTCCAAATTGAATTTTGCCCAGGCCAAATAAAAATTGCTGCTCAGAATCTGAGAGTCACATTATTCCTTCCTGAGACAGGCACTTCACTGCCCTCCATTTTTTAGTCCTCTCATGGAAATCATCACAGTCAAACTGTCAATAAGAAGAACACTGGACCTTTCTGGTACTTTTTCACTCAGGTCAGTTGTTTGCACTAGCACAATTTGCTTTGTGAGAGACACAGATCTCCACAAAGTGCTGGTTAAGCATCAGCATTTATTGTGTATCTCTGCTGTTTAAACTGACTGAAATACCATGCTTTTATTTCATTTTTGCTAATTTGGGGTCAGCTCCAGGTTCAGTTTAATCCAAAAACAAAAGTCATCCTATACACAGTAAAAACATTGGACTGAATAGCCATAGCCRTTTCTTAGGATGCACTATGTTTATTTGAAATACAATTTGTAAAGTATAAGAGATAGACTTCTACTAATTTGTACTGTGAATTGGTGAAAAACAAAGCTCAGTGGAGTCAGAGCCTCATTTGATCAGCTGGAGGCACAGATGCCAGTTCTTGAGGTTTTTTTCTGAAAGAGCCATAGTGTTTTTACTGTTCTCCAGAGGAGCTGGCTGTGCGGCCCTGTGAGTACTTGAAGATCTCAGCTTTCTCACTCCTGTGTGTTGGGAAGGAAAAGGTTGCAAATATGAAGCCTGAAGGTTCAAACAGAAGAGGGCAAATAAACTAGACTTGAAATCTGAGAATCTCCTGATTACTGGCCCTGACCCTCTTGCAAGAAGCAACACTGCCAAGGTTTATCCAAAATCTGAACTCAGCCTAATCCACTGAAGATACCTGCCATCTTAGGAGAAGCAGCAGGAGACTCTGAGCCCCCTCAGCTAGAAAAGCAATMTTGAGCCTGATAAGGGAGCCCTTTCTGGCTTCATTTCTGCATTCAGATTTAAGGGAGGAATGCACATGATTTTTGAGCTGTCTGAAAATGAAGATGCTCTTTGAAATATTTTGCTAGCACTGCATYAAGATGTTTTTGAAAAACTTCCATGCCTATAAAATGAGGGTTTGTTCTTTTTTAAGTAGGAATTTTCAAACGTATCAGCACAATTTAACAGGTTTAAAAGCAAGAGATTTGAAAACCATTCTGAAAATCTGCAAAATATGCTGGAATGGATCTTCCCTGCAGGTGTTTTAGCCACGCTGGACAATTCTGTGAAATGGAGGTAGCTCCTGGCTGTACAAGAGGCAGTTTTAAAAAATAATCATTTTTCACAAGTCTTGTAGGACGATTTTATAAAGTCAGCCTTGCTCTATTTGAAGGCTCTCAGGCTAACACTTTTTATCCTAACCAAACCCAGCATTTTCCTGACCACCACTTTTCTAGTGAAGCTCTACAAAAGGATTGCAATGAAACACAAATCCTTCTGAAGCCTGCCTGGTTTCAGATTTCGTTACGAGCCTGAAACTCAACCCATGTTCGTCCAAAAGTTCAGTRAGGGTTCGCGAACTTTTCTAGCCCAACTGGGTTGATTTATGATTTTGTGTCACAGCTACACAAGTCACGTGTCTGCAGCATAAGGCACAGCTCAGTGAGCCTGAGYGCCAAGCCAAGAAAATCAGAACCATGGCCTCTCCCCTTCCACCCTCTCTTTTCCCCAAAAAGGGTGGATGCTAACTGTACRTCCCCAGCGGCTTTCTGGGCCATCATCAAGTAAAAGAACCAATCTTTAGAAAGCTTTAAGGCTCAAGTTGTGCTGACCCGTCAGGAAAACRGTCCAATCTCACAGAGACTGGGCCAAAATTTAAAAAAAGAACAAAGCAAGAATACAGATGCTCATAGTTAAGTCTCTTAATTTTTATTTTGTTGTCCAAATAGCTGGGCTGATCTCCACACACGGCTGAGCATACAGCAGCTCCTGGTTTTAATCAGAGCTGTTGTTTAGATGACCAAGTGCAAAGAGGAGGAAATCTCATACTGGTGCTCCTTGGAAAAGTCTGTCCTTCATCTGCAGGCAGTGAAGCTGGTCACCTTCTGGTAGAGGAGACTGTCCCAGGCTGTAGGTATCTCTGTGACACATGGGGACACAAAGTGACAGATGACGAACTCAGGAAATTACAGGGGTGCAAGGGCAATTTGGTACCTTCCCCACCTCCCACCTTCCTGCCCCTCAGCCCTGGCACCAAAGGATCTGTTCCAACCAAGACATGCCAAAGAGTGCCTRCATGCTCCCAACTGATGTGGGGTGSCTCTCCAGCMCTTATGACACTCTGCRACTTGCTCAGTKTCTCAGGAGTAGCTCATCTGTGTCTGATGGCACTGTGGTGACTGAATGCCATCATGCCCATGCTACTTCCATTTGCACATGGATTTGGCTTTTCTGATCTGGAAATCAGGCATAGTAATGCTATTCCACTCCAGCTGCTCGGGATTAGCTAACCACATGTGCTATTGGGATGTGGTGACAGTCTGTCGTCCTGCCAGGCAGCACAGAGCTGCTGTAGGCAGTGGCACAMGGCCACAGCCCCAGCTGCACCCAGACACAGCCACTCTGCTTCTGATTGCACAGCTTTGAATCCAGAAACAGCACCAGGTGGTCCCTGCAGTAACGCAAACACAAACAGGTTTGGCTTTCTCTTAGTGGGTAGCCTGTGCCTCTCTCCCAGAGSATCCAAGACTCTCCTTGCAGTGGGGGGTCCAGGCCAGTTGCAGTTCCAAGTGCCTGGTGGGTGCCAGGGTGCCCTCCTGAGTTTCTGCTTTGTCCTTGTCAGGAGCCTGTCACCCTCAGCCACCAGAGCAGAGGCAAGTGCTGGGCACAGGGTGGTGTGGAGGCTGTGCCAAGGTGCTGAGCTCRAGGAGCCAGCTTCCCGTACTGGGAGTCAGGAGCAGAAAGGTCATTGCAGGCTGGTGTTGCACCAATGGATGTTTCAAGGAAATAAACATCACAGCACTTGGTGAAGCCAGCAGTAAAAATGCTATCAGCTTCAGGGTCTCTCAAATTCAGTCTGGGCACAAACAAATGAGAAGGAGCAGAACTGTCCCGCTCCTCCAGAAATGCACAAATTTGCTTGCAAGGAGTCTGCTGGTCTCTCTGCTGCACCTTGGTGCTCCCAAGAACCACTGTGGACTTCTACACCATCTGTGGAGACCCTGCTCCTGGTCACACATGAGAACAGAGAAGCTTCTCCTTGCTCACTGGTGCCTCGTGCTCCTGTGCCAGCTCAGCTCATGAGCCAAGACTTTCCCTTCCACTGAGAGCTTTGAATCCCCTCTCCCACATCAGATGAATGAGTAGAAAGGAATTTCTAAAGTATGTTYTCAGGTCTCTTTTGGTTTATCCTCTGGGTTTCCTCCCCTCTGATGGTACCACAATRTGGCATCTGCCATGCTGCCAAAAATGAAGGAGAGTAGGCTGCAACGTGCACAAACAGAGCATGGTGTCTTTGGCAGCTGGTGGAGCAGGTATCTCAGGTTTCCTTTCATTTTAATGGCTCACATRCCTTTCTCCATGTCTGTGTCTGACTTTCAGGGCATGACCTTGATTTTACATCAAACATTCCCTATGTCTCTTCTCATCCCACTGCTGTCTTTCTAGATTACCAACATTAGAGCTGATATTTCTATTAAAATGCTTGAGTTTTATTATTTTTCTAACCTAAAGCCCATCTAAAATGCAAAGCCTTGTTCATCCTTTCCTCAAGGGCTCCTGCACTTTGAGTCCTCCTCTTGTTCTCTGCTGACAGACAGCTATGAAGTGAGGTGCACCTGCAGGGATTGAAGCCRGAGGCAGCCATCATCTTCTTTATACTTACCCACAGCACAGGTAGCTGCTCTGATCCTACTTTTATTCATAAATCAGCTCATGARCACCCCACATCTGGAGTAGTTCCTATGTCACTGGCAGCTGTCGCAAAATGAGTACTGCTGTGAAAGTAATCCTGCTGGCAGCTCAGGTACATCCTTGGCTCCTGAGTGCTGCTTATGAGCAGGAATGAGGAATTGCCTGGCATTTTTTATAATTGAATGTTTGGTGCTTGGTAAAGCTGAGGTYCAGATAATTAAACATAGGGAGTAAATGTGGGTTGTTTTGTTTCTGATGCAGTTTTCAACCTGATCCCCACTTYAGAGGCCTAGGTCTTTCCATACTATGCCTTGCACACCAGCATCCTTCAGGAGTCATCAGGAATGTGTTATTTTTCCCCTTTTCAGCTTGGAAAATGACTGGGATTGCCCATAGTAATGTTGGAAACCAACACTGCCTGAGAGCTCTGTTTCACCSCTAAACCAAAGCCACCTTCCCTGTCACTAGTTCTCATTTGGGGCTTTACAAATGAAGACTATCTGTGGCCCTGCATGGCTGTCTCCAAGCTCTGTAGCACCAGGAGGAGCTGTGCCCAGCTGCCACTGCCACCATGTACCCTTGTCTTGTGCAGTGCCCCAGGGCCACCCTGTGCCTCTTCACAGCAGCAGTGCTCACTGTGAGTTGTGAAATGCCCCAAGACCCCATCAGGTGAGGGGCCCTGGGTGCTGTCTCTGTGTGAAACTTCTCTCCAGTCAGTTTGCCCAGTGACTAATCCAGCATGGAGGCTGACACTAATGAACMGAAATCACATTTCATGTCCTTGGATGTGAGCAACACTCAAGAGTAGGTGTGGACTGTCCTTGTGCTGCAATGGCAGCTGATCTGAAGACCAAGATTTWGAGAAAAATTGTACCTGGAGTCAAGTGTCAGGGCTATTCCCCCAATAGTACTGGGGTGCAAGACAGGGGGTCCTGAACTCATAGCCTGGAGGGACTCTAAAGCTGCTTYTGAGCTTTCCTGAAAGAGGTGAGATAAGTTACGAAGGATAAAACCTTCCCAGGYGATAGAGGGTGCAGCTAAAGAGAAGTCAAGCTGAAAAATCTTGTGAGAGGACATGTTTACAGAACAGCAGCCAGCTAAGAATAGAAATGTCTCTCCATTCCCATTTCCTAACTACATGTAAAGGTGCACAGGTAGGTGCACAGGTGGGGGTGACAGCCTGTGACAGGGCTGCCTATGACATGATTGTCCCTGTAAGCTCTGCCCAAAGAAGGCTCTGCCACCAAAGTTTCACCGTGAACTCCCAGTACTCTAACCCACAGGGTGACCTCARTGAAGTTCAGCCTGGTGCAGGCAGGATGTTCTGGGAAGATTCCCCACCCTGCCCCTCAGGGCTCTTGCCTGCTGTCACAGGCCCTCACTAATTGGATACATCTGACCTACTGGTGTCTTTGAAAGTCCTCCAAGGGTCTGTTTCAAGGAACACATTTGGTTTCACACTAAACTTACAGAGTGAAAGTTTTACGAGCTGGAGCAGTCAGAACCAAAGTTGGTCTTTCCACAAGGAGCAAGTCACACATTRGATACAGATCCCTCCTGGTTTCAGMTTTCCTCTCCACCTAYTCCACTCACTTGCTGGGAGAAGAGACTGSAAATTGTGAAGGTCTGACCCCCACTGTCTGGAGACAGAGTTTATTTAAAGATCAACAAGTGTTGATTCTGTTTTCTTGTCGCAAAGTCCTAGCTTTACATTGGAAAGCTTTTCCAGAAATTTCTAGCATAAAGTAAATCACAATTAAATGAAATRCTCCAAATGTGAATGGTGCAGGTGAATGGCAACCAAAGAAGAGGAAAACAAGCACTAATCCTGTCCATTTAGGACTTTTCTAAAGCCCCACGACGGCAGAAGGCTTCTCTCAGGGAAGATGAGCTCCTACACGGACTCTGAGCATTTCCTAGACAAGGGAAATCCTGAATCCCAGTTACTGGGCAGGAGAGGTAGGGCATGGGCTGGTGAGTGACTTGTACAGGGAGACTTAATAACAGAGCCAGCAACAAAATCTATGTCTCTTGAACCTGAGGATAATCCCTTATTTCTGTGATCAGGCTGCATCCCCTTTCTGTAGGCATCATTGTTATGTGGGGATGGATATTTTACGTTTCAATTAACTTGGACTTAGTAAAAGCAAAAAGAGCAACACCTCTTGTGCCTTAGCCCTCATCTAGGTGAGATGAATGATCCAGAAAAGGAAATTCTTTCATTTGTGTGGCTGAACAACAACCTGAATAATTTATGTTTTGCAAATTGCATATCTGAATGACAATCTAAAAGACAATGTTGATTAAACATATTCAAAAGTCAGGAAACATTCAGACAATTGTCTGAATTGAATAAACTCAACAATTCCCATAAAGATATCCATTAAGAAATGAAAAATGAGTCATTACAACAATATTAGCTCATTTCTAGACTGAGCTGGTGAAACAGCTAATGATAATGGAGAATAGTTTGATTAATATTTTTGTTCTGTACTTGAAAAGAAATAGATATGTGGAGATGACATAAGGATGATAAAGTGCTCTCCAGTGCATCACTGAGAAGAATGACAGGCAACAGCTGTTAGGGATAAAAAATTTAAAATTGCAAAGCACAGATAACTTATACCCTGAAGTCCTTAAAGAACTGTCTGGAAGATGTTTGGCTTGTTGGCATTCATTTTTAATAACCTCAGGGGTGCCAGCAGATTTCCAGTGGACTGGAAAAGGTCTAAGTGCATGCCAGTGTTTTGAAAAAGACAAGGTGGAAATATCTGACACCAATCCTGGACCAAACAACAGAGAAGATATCATGGGAAAAAAAAATAAAAGAGAGAGACCATCAGTGCCATTTAACAGCATTTCATGGAAAACAGGTCTYGCCTAATTTCCTGTTGATTTTATAAAAAATGACTGATACTTGTAGCTGCCTGGAAGCAACCCCTGGGTGAGGCACTACCAGGCCCCACAGAGCACTTTTGGAGGAGAATGACAATATTGCAGCAGGTCCATACAACATATAAAGGAGCTGAGGGGCTGGATTGCTGATGGGCCCTAACAGAGATGGCACAAAGGAACACTTCTAGGGGGGCTCCATGGGGACCTCTTCAACACCTGACACTTTGCAGCCTCTTCCAACAGTGATCTGGAAGGAGTAAATATTGCTACTGACAGAATTTGCAGGTGACTCTGGGACAGGCAGGGAGCTGAGGGAGGGTTGATGGTCCCAAACAGTGAAGACAATTAAGAAATTAAAGTCATTCAGACAAAATGCTCTTCAATAAAATTTTAAAAAGAAATCATTGTGGAAGAAGCAAGGAAAACCACTGTGCTTACTGTGAATGGACTTGTAGCTTGAATYCCTGTAGCCTGAATTTTGCCTTCCTCATGGAAAAGCAGGACAGTGTGAACCTGTGAGATGATAATAGCAGAAATGGACTAATGGGCCCTTGGTGAGGGCCCTTGTATTTTTTTCCCCCTGAAGCCAGTTGAATTAAGAAATCAAATCACCTTAATACCACATGAAGATCTTTGCAGTGCAAGTCTCGCAGGTGGGGAAGTAGAGAGCACAGGAGTCCCTTTCCTGCCAAATGCTACAGTGGGATCCCACGGCTCCTGGGATGCAGCAGACACTACCATGGGGACAAACAGACTGTGCCTCACCCTGCACCCACTGACATGGAGCACCTTGTAGTGTGCTTTGCACCACAAACTGCAGCCTGGCTGCTGCCTGAGGTGGGATGGGGTTTCCCCCTTGCATTCCCTTGCAAAGCTGATCCACTGGGCTATTTTTGGGTACTGTGTGGTGTGCCATTAAGCTCCTTCATCCCAGCAATCTCCTCACAAAGATGTGCTGCTGGYAGACGTGGGCTGTGTCATCCATGGGACCAGGTTAACATTTGTTTTCATTTAAGGGAAAACAAAAAAGCCACTGGCTTGGGAAGCTGGAGCAGTGAGGATACCRGTCCAACCTGCCAGATGGCAGCTCTGCATGGCAGTGAGGACGCTCCCGAGCCAGAGCCCCRAGCCAGGCTTTTKCCAGGATTTRCACTCCATGTGCTCACAGCCAAGCTGTTCATCATTCCAGTCTAGTGGCACGTGCTGAAATCATGCGGTTCTGGCAAAGCTCAGAGCACTGGCATCTGGAGGAGCTTGGATGGAGGCATCCCTACCTGGTCCACGTGCTGCTTGCAGATGATGAAGTATCCTGGAGGAAACCAGACAGAAGCTACAGCATCAGGCACTAGGTGATTAACAGGCCATTACCAAAATTTGTCATGTCACAGACTCAAGCTGCAAGGGCAGGAGGGAGCTTCCTGGTGCAGGTCAAATACACAGATTTGGGCAAATAAACATTCACAGGTGGTTACTTTTGAATGTCCTCCTCTGCAGTGCTGGTAACACAGATGCACCAGCACACAGAGGGCCTGGAGGAATAAAAGAGCCACAGCCAAAAAGCTCCAGGTCCGCAGGGGAGAAAAGGCTGAGATAAAACTGACTGCTTGGTTTTGCCTGAGCTGAATGCCCTGTAAATCACTGGCCCATTTCTCCTCACAGACAAGCAGTCCTTTCAGTGACAGCACAAGCTAATGTCAGCTTCCTTGTCCCTTACACTGATCTAATTTTGCTTCATCAGAGAGGAGCTTATGAACCCACCTGCAGTTAGAGTGTACCAGTGCGAGTAACCTAGTGAACTCTTGTGCTACTCAGCTTAGATAATAGAGAGCCTTTTTTTAATTTCAGAAGAAAACTGCCTTTTATTCCATCTGTGAACATTTCATGTTAGTGTTCCTGGGAGCACTGGGACGGTTCTGTCTGGTGCATTACTGCAATGCTGTCATGTTTATTAATATTTCCAAATTGGCCCAGGCCCCACACACGTAATTACACTGGCAAACAATAAACAATAATGCATTTAGTAAATTTGACATCCACCACGAAGKACTGGTTATTGTATTGTAGGATTAGCTACACACGCTGCCTCTCTCTGCATTCACAGCTCAGCAATATCAAACCCCTACAAAAGCCTCAGAGACTCCCTGGGTGCCACTCTATTGCTCTGCCTGGCAGATAAATGTGTGCAGGGGAGATCAGTGTAAAGCATTGTGTGAACATGAAAGGAGAGGGGGCGAAATGAACTGCTTGTCATATCCCAAAATAGGAGGGATGCAAGTAATCAGTGCATCCCCTCTGCCCCCGACATGCCAAGGTGCTCATTGGGATTCAGAGGGAAGCACAGCATGGTAATGCTGGCCAAGGGCACCCTGGCTCGGAGATGGGCAGCTCTGAGCCAGCACCTGCTTCCCTTGGGTTCAGATCCAACCAGCTCCCGTCACTGCCACCACGCAGACAGAAAAGCCCCTTCATGACACCACAGGATGTCATTTCTGCGAGAAGAAGGACGCATTCAAGCACAGGGCTTGGCATTAGCAACAAACCTATTTAAAAACCTGCTCAAAGGAAAGCCCGGGATTCACATGCCACCCYCACTTCTTTTCACCCCTGAGCTGCAGACAGGAATGAAGAGAAGCAGAGGAATTGCTGCCCACACTTTGCAGGAGGAGATCCTTGAGTGCAAAACAAGCAAGGCCAAAAACAAATGCCCCTTCTGCTGAGGGGCCTTGCCTCTGCTGGCATATGGCAAAATAGTGGGGTGTTCCTGGTCCCTGGCTGCACGAGTTGAAACCTGGGACAAGTGGATAAATGCCATTGCCACAGCTGCCCATGCCACAGCCCTAACACTGATCCTCAGGACAGAAGTCATCATGGTGTGACATGGTGTGACAGAAGCCCCATGAATGACATCATCATGCTGACCCCACACTGCCCAGTGAGCCCAGAATGTGATGAGCCATTCTGGGGAGCATCTTGTTCCTTACAAGGCATGGAGSGGCTGCTAGATCCAGTGCTGGCTTAATCCATCTTTGCTAGTGTTTCTGTTCCTGTGGCTGTTAAGTTACACCTCTGTTACGCACATGGTAAAAGCTCTACCAATGGGAAAATACATATTTGGAATCAAGTAGGTGCACTGGATCCTTGGGAACATCTCTTTGGAGTGGCTCTCTGCTCCTCTCTGTAAGAATTAAAAACAGCATTGTTGTAATTTAGCCCATTTAGTGAAGACCAGCAATTTCATTCAGCTCTTTGCGGTCTGCATRCCCCTTCACATTTCCCAGCAAGATGTGAAGAAACCAGTTTGAGAGTCCTGAAAAATAATTCCTCAAGCAACTAAAGTAGSAGTTTGTTACAATTTTTCACCAATCTAACAAGTAGTGAACCCTGACTTGGCTGCTTTTGGGGGGAAGCCAATACTTTGCAGGCTATGGAGGAGAGGGAGGAGGGTCATTAAAATGACCATTAGCCAATAATCAGGCTTTGTGTTCATGCACTTGTCTTGCAGGTCAAGGATTTGCATGAGAATCAGATTGTTGTTCTCACCTTGTTTGTTCATTTCATTAATCTTTTTAAACAAAGGATGCTTAGCTGGTGCACGATCTTTTTTAAACAGGCTTTTAAAAAATTTTCCTTCCCTGCCTTTGTCTRAACAAGGATATTGATTATGCACAGTGCCAATTAACAAAAAGATCTGAGTTAGCACGAGTAGCCAGACTAGGGTTAGATTGAGRTGCTCTTTTCTGCTCCCTTCGCCAGCAAACCCTGAGGCTAATTCCTGGAGACCAGATGGTTGTTTAGGAAACAGCAGGTCAGGGGTGACAAAATCAGTCCATAACTCTGTCCCTAGTGGTTGGCATGCACACCACTGGCTGGGGAGAGAGCCAATCATGTAAGGTATTTCAAGGAACCTYTTCACATTAATGTGTCTGGGCCTGACAGTGCATTAACATTGCATTAACTCACCTAAACCCATCTAAGTTGCCAACTTTACTTTGGTTACTCATCACTCAACTCTTATCTCCAAACCCAACATTGCAGCTCTTGAGCAGCTGTGAGCCAAAAGGCATCATTCTCATGCAAAGACTTGGTTTGCAGCATATCCAGATTCTTGGAAGTTGTAAACACTGCACAGCCAAGCAGAAAGACCTTTCATATGATGAGGAGCTTWCAAGAAAGCTGGAGAGGAATTCTTTTATAAGGTCGTGTAAGGATAGGACAAGGTGCAATGGTCTTAAACTAAAAGAGGAAAGATTTAGATTAGATAGCAGGAAGAAATTCTTCATTCAGAGGATGGTGAGATACTGAAACACATTGCCTGGAAAAGTAATGCATGACCCACTCCTGGAAATATTCAAGGACTGGTTGGATGGGGCCCTGAGCAACCTGGTCCAGTGGGAGGTGTCCCTGTGCAGGGTGGGGGATAATCTGTGAGGTTCCTTCCAAACCAAATCATTCTATGATTTCTTGGCCAAGAGTTTTGAACCTCTTTGAATAAAGACCCAAGACAATGCCTTGGCCCCACAGCCTCAGCCTTGGACTACAGAGAGGTTTCACCTCCAAACTCTTAGCACAGCCTCCTGGAAGTCACCTATCCCTGATGGAAACTCTGGAGCCCTTTGCTGAATATATGCTTTGACAAATCCACTAGTGCAGCTGAGAATGTGCCGGCACCTGATACATTGTCCAGAAGCTCAGTTCTTAGCTGAATGGAAGGTTAGACACTTCTTCAGTTTATCTAGTTTTAATGCAAAGAATGAGCAGCACAGCCCCTGAGCTTAAACAGGACATGGTTTGCTCAGGACAGCCATTGTGTATATGAAAATAAATGAGCAGCRTGACAACTTAATCCATTTGTGGTATGTTGTCTTGCCAGTGATGGGCACAAAATTTCCACTGAGGATCCACAGACACGTGTGTGCAGCAGAGAGACTTTCTGCAAAGAGAAAGCCTTGACTCTTGTGCCAMTGTGTGCTCATATCGGCAGCACTCCAGCATCTCTGGCTCCCATGGTGTTGGTATCCACCCTTGATGAGTCCTGTSAGTGCTGAGTCCTGCAGCAAGTGCACCATCAACTCCTCAGCCTGGCCAGGAGCATTAACCTGTCCTAGGTTCACCAGTTATCAAGTGAGACTGGGTTTCAGGGCTTTGTTAACATCATCCTGTTATAATGTTATAATGTTATAATGTTATAATGTTACCTGCCTTCAGATTCATGTTGTTCATGCTTTGTCTCTGCTTCAAGCTCCTATTCCTTCCCACTTCTACTGCAGTAAACACAAATCCTGGGCGCTTGGGGCTTTTAAAATCCAGTCCCACACATGAATGACCCTTGTTCTTCATTTCTGGAGGGTGAAAGGCAAAACTGCACCCTTATTTTTAGACACATGCCATGCAACRCATTTGTAAATGCATTTTGGAGAACATGAGCAGCTTTCTGCTGATTACAGCATTGCAGCATAAGCCCTGTGCAACCATATAACCACAGTAGCTGGTTATATTACAGTAGCTTTCTCCAGGGCCAGGTTTCCCTCATGCAAGTATACAAAAGACTGTTTCTGACATCAGACCCTAAAGAACTGAAAAATTTTGTTCACCTTTACAGATGAGGGCCACAGTCCCATATAAGATTAGCAGCTGTTCTAAGAACYGGTTTAACATCTTCAGAAGCTTTAGCCTGGTCATGCTTTTCCTCTGCAGCTGTTTTCTTCAGCCTCTTTTCACCTGCCCTAGCCCTGCCTTCCAACTTTGAAGGCAAACAGTCTCATTCAGATTTTGTTAAGGACCTGTTGTCACTAAATATCAGAGGACTTAGTATCCTTGGTTTTGCCAGGTTCTGTTGTTGTTACAACAACAGAAAACAAGACCAGTCTGTCTTTTTTTCTTTTTTAATTTTGTTTGTTTTTATAAAAGTGTGCCAGATTTTGTATACCAAGTCCCAGTGAAGAGCAAATGCTTGCAGGAGTTGTAAAGCCAGTTTGTTTCCAAAACAGTCTTTGCCATGGGTGTAGTCCCCCAGCTGAACTGAAAGCAGTCTGAATGCCATTGCCTTCTTTGCTTTTCCAGCAACGTGACAATATTCTGCCTGGCTGAGCAGCCCATTGCACCTCACCATTGGGTTTTACAATACTTAAAACCATTGTAACAGAATCAATCTTGACTTGCCACCTTTTTCTTTCTTCTAAAGAAAGTAAATTAAATTGGAAACTGCTTGTGAGAAGTTCGGTTCCAAGGGTGAGGAAGGTGAGGTAATAAAGATTTCTGTAAAAGCTCATATCCATCATACCCTGAAAGTTGTGGCGGGTACRGTAGCAGTGCCCTTTGCTCTGGCAGAGTTAAGGCAGAGCACTCATTCATCACCCCCTGAGAGCAATTTCATGCTGGGAAATAGCCAGGGGAGTGGTGAATCAGCCAGAACACAAGAGTCTCACTCAGACAACAAAGAGGGGGGAAAAAAGGCCGGTTTGAAAAATGAGGGAGGTTTTACATGTCACAGGTTTATTGTCATAAAAGTCTTCCAGGAAACACCAGAAATAGAATTGCTTCATGCGCATTTTCAAATTGGCAGTGTTATGTCTGAACACGACCTCGGGAATCCCTTCAGAGTCAAGAGAAAGAAGAGGACACCAGTAAAGTGCAGTTTGCTTGCCTAATGTTAAAGATGTGCTGAAGTTTAGGGTAACCCATACACAGAAATTCCTGTTTCTCTCCYCTGACTGTAGCTCAATTGTTGAATACTTACATCATGCATATCTAAAGGCCAGTGATTAATTGCACCAGATATTTCTGAAAAAGAACACCAGCTACCAAGTCACATAAGCTCTGTGCAGGTGTTACTTGGTGGCATCCTGCTGCCCTTGATAAAAGTGGTGGAACCATCCTCTTCCTTTCAAACATGGGAATGATGTTTTATTCAAATGTGTAACAACTGCATTTAAAAAAAAAMAAAAACATTTTGSTAATTGCACTACACGTGTCTCATGAAACAATAAGCAGCTGCTTTCTGTTGGGTCAAGCCTGCACACAAGAGGAGGTGCTGGGGTGTTTGCCTCAAACATACACTGGTTTAAGCTTCTCATGTAATGAAGGGGCAGAAACACATCCCTATTGTCCTGGCTTGTGCCAACAGTCATGAGCAAATAAAACAACTCATCACTTAATAAGGACGCTATAGACACCTTGCCTGTGTGCTCCTGTCCTTCCCAGCAGCACGGCCCCTACCYACTACCCACCAAGGGCAGATTTGTCCCTGTCCAGAATGGGATCAAGCTCAGCCCTGAGCAACCTGTGCTACTGCTCAGTGGATTTATTTATGCCTGTGGCATGCATGAATAGCTCCTTCTCTCCGCAGGACACGTAACGCCTCTGGAATTTGGTGCRAGGAGACACGGACACAGGCGCAGGCTGTCTCCAGCACAGCCAGGCACTCCCATGCAGGTACACCCATGCATGGCCACCCCCACACAGCTCTGCCAAGGGAGCACCCCTCAGACAGCAGGGTCTGCCCACACCTGCCAGCTGCCAGCTACTGCCAACCACCCCAGGGGCTCTGCCWCACGGGCATCACTGCAGGCAAAACAAATGGAATTTGGTTAGGGAAAAAAAAGTGATGTAGACAGCCAGTTAGTTATTCCTGCATGCTATCAACATTAGTAGGGAGCAAGACGGTCTTTCCACATGGGGAAAAGAGACTTCTRCAGAAGGACTTCATGGGAGCAGTAGGAAGCCACTTTGCCCAAACTGCTACGCTTCATTTTTGTGTCTGTGCCTTCACTGGTGTGTTTCACACACCTGGCCCCTATGTCCGTTGAATCGATGGGAAAAAGAGAACCCAAAAGAAAGCAGAGAGAGGAAAAATAAATACCAAAAGCATGAGTGGCCCCAGRGTAAAATGGAGGATAGGGATACACCATTGTCCTGGAAAGAAATAAATACCCTTTTAAGAGAGGAATGACATGAAGACTGAGTTRTCTGAGTGTAGTCTGAGTATAAAAAGGTTGCCTTGGAGGTTACCTGCCCTGGTGTGGAGAAAGTGCAAGCCCTGCCCCTCATCTTCCACACAGCCGAGGGCTCTAATAGCTCCTACGCTGGGAACATTCACTGGACACAGAGGCAGAAGGGTTCTGTGCACTTCATGTAGGAAAGTAAACCTCCTTGGGAGCCATGGTGCCAAGCGGCTGCCCTCAGAGAAATCAGAACTGGCAAATGGTTTCCTTGTGCCYGCCCTGTTCAGTGTATCTGATGCTGCTGAGATCCTGCTCTGGATCGATCCAGGAGGAGCAGCAAGGTGGTGCATGCCCTGCCAGGAGTGCCAGGGCCGAGCTGTGCATTCCTGGCAGCTGGTCCTGCAGCCCAGGCAGCCAGCGGGAGCCCTGCCTCCAGCCCACCTTGGCTCTGCTGGGAAAGCTGAGCCTCTTGGCAAGCCACCTCGCATGCCTAGCTGAAAATAGCGCTGTTTTTGCCAAAACATACACTCAGGGCTTGGATTCAGCAATGCTGCATCAGCAGCTCATAATCAAGTTGACACGAGCTGGTTGTTTATTGAAAGAGAAGGGGGAAATCGTGATTTGACCGGAYTCAGTAAAAACCAAATAAGCCAGGGGAGAGGAGCTGGGTTTATTTGCACATGACAGGAAACCTTTTCGGTGGACTTGTGACAACTCAGACCTTGACCTGCTGTCTCTTCTGCATGCAGCTGGGATGGTGGGGTGGTCTGTGAACTTGGGAAGGACTGGCGGGAAGTGGGAGCAGGATGTAAGGGAGGAGCAGAGCACTTATTTGTGCAGTGCAAGGCAGGTGTATGAGCTGTTGGCAGAGAAATAGGGAGACAAAATATGGAGGGAGGAGAAGGGGAACGCTATAAAATGTAATCTGTAAACTGCCAATCATGGCCGTGGCAGTTTGTGCTTACGATACACAGCTTTCATCTTTGCTCTTTATTTTATATTTGTTTTTTTCCTCTTTGGCAAGAGCAAAGTCGATTCCCCCGGGGTAGAATATATTGGCTTTCCAGCCTCCTCTGTTTACTGCCCTGAGTTCCCAGCTGAAGCTGAAGAAATGGTTTTTTATTTGCTTGTTTTCTTTYGGTTTGATTCTTGAGATCTGAACTTCTGCCTGAGGAATTGCTGCCCTTTCACTCCCTTGCCCACAGCAGGATCCTCTGCAGCGTGGCACGAGTCCCTCCTCTCCAGAATGGGCAGATGCCAGCACTGATGATGTGGGGTCTTGTTTTCCAGAGCAGCTGAGCTATCAACCCTTCTTGGTCCTCAGCTCCTGAGCACCATGACTCTGAAAAATCTCAAGATCTGTGACATCTGAAGGTGACACAGGGGAAAAAGGCTGCTGCCCTCTAGCTTTCCAGCCACAAGAATGCTCTGCAGTAGATGGGACCTCTTGGACGAGGGCAACACCTACTCTGATAAGCAGTGGAAAGAGGCATCTGGTAATCATCATGGGAGAAGGGTGGAAGAGGGCAATTACATGCAGACCATGGCTCAAACCAGGCACCAGGGCAGGAAAGCTGGGCTTCAGGGCAGGATTGGGAGGCATCATACCCTTCCCCAGAGCAAGGGTGCCTCAGTCTGTGGCAATGGTTTCCTCAGCAGTTCCCAGCACGCCCTGGGTTTTTCTGAGCTTTCTACAGCTGTCTGCTCCTAGCGTGAACACAGGGTTGCTCCAGGGCAGGGAGATGGCAGAGTCCAGACCCTGGGAGTGGCTGTACCTCACTATTGTGCCATTTCTAGTATGCAACTCTGTGACACTGAGCCCAAGGTGACTGAGGGCTTTCCATTTGCCACAGAGGAATGTGTTCTTCACTTCTCCACTCAGCCTCGGGGGGTCCTCTGCTGCTCCTCTGCCATGATTTGCTTAATGACAYGTGCTGTGCCGGCAGGCTGCATCTCCAAGTGCCTCCTGCATGATGTCACCCCTCACAGGCTTAGCCTTGAGCCAGGATGGACCCTGCCCGCTGCTGACATGACAGAGGCTGACCCTCCCAGAATGACAGCATCACATGCAAGCAGTGTCCCAGCTCCCACTCGAGAGCGGGGCACAGGGGCTCTCGCTGCTTCCCACTCCACAAGGGCATTGAGACGTGACCAGTGGCGATTCACAGACTGGAGCATTTCTGCAGTGGTGGCTCTCAGCTCCTCTCATGCCACAGCAAAGGGGATTTTTTGCATCTGGTTTCAGCCAGAAAAGCCATGTCAAGGGAAGGAATACTGCATGGGGAGCTCCTAAGCCATCTTTAATTCTGTGGCTGTCYTCATGAGGGCAGAGGAAGCAGCAGGGAAGGCTGCCTTGAAGGTCACCTCAAGCACCCCTGTGCCCTGCCACCACGCTGATAAAAATCAAGGCAGTGGCTGTTTCCCGAGCCAACATCAGTGCAGATCAAAGATCATTCCCGTCACTGCCAGGGCAATACAAATTAAATCAGGTAGCAGAGGGCTAAGAGGACTTCCCATGCTAAGCTAGTACTCACCTGAGAGATACCACTGAGATGCAGAAACAAGCTCACAGATGAGGTCACAGTCAGCCATGCCCCAAGCTCTCAGTGGCAGGGAAGTGGCAATGGTCCACCGCAGCATCGATGCCAGAGRCTGTGGCTCAGCACCTTCAGCCTGAGGCACCAGTGGATTTTGCTCAGATATGGATATGCAGGAGCCTGAGCAACCAAACCAGAGATATGATAAACTGCTCCCAAAAAGGTGACATCCAATGTAAGTTTCAAATTTGCCACGTTGAAGTTCATTCTTGTTTTTCTCAACTTAGCTAAAAAATTGAAAAAGCTCAAAAACAGGAGTCTTTGCAAATTCTGGGAGAGGCACAGTGCTGGTGCTGAGCKGCTGAAAGTGCTTTTTGGTTTGCTTTTTCATGTAAAATAATACTGAAAATTAAATTGTTTCATTTTTGTCCCATAAGCTTGGGAGGGAAAACAGCTTCTTAGGTCCTGATGACATTCAACACTRCTTGCTCTATACAGCTACCAAAACACTGCAAAACAACTTTCCCAAGGATATCACCTGACACGAGTCTTCCAGGCCTTGGCATCTGTATGTCAGTTCTGAAACAGAACTCCCCTCTGTGTTTTTTTGGTAAAGTTCTACTACTGTCTTCCAGATGCCAGCTAAAGCCTGCAGGCTACAAAGGAGGAAACAAACCTTTTGGAGACTTTTGTCYAAGTCTGTCAGCATAGTCACTGCTYGATCTACCACCTGCCAGTGAGAAACATGTCCCTGGTAGGGTAGAAACATGTCCCTGCCTGTCCCTGGTAGGACCAACCCAAACCCAATGATGCAGGCAGGCACAAAGAAACTAAAAYAAAAAGTACTTTGCACCTAYAAAAGAGGATCAGATGTTTTAARGTGTGATACCTACCTAAAGAGCCARCTGTTGGACRMGYTGGTCCTCCAAAGGCCAAGTTAAATAGGACGTAATCAAAGCTGAGTAGTTGTAGAGGGACAGGCTGGGTTTGTGAATGACACGGGAGGTGGAGCCTCCCTGAGTCACTAGCTTGCCTTGTTTAACTTGGCCACATCCATRGATAGCCCCTTGTATTTTGGCTCTCTTCAGCAGTTTCACACCTTTAAACAACTGCCTTTCTTTCATTAACTCCTTCTCTTAACTTTGCTCCAGATTAAATTGTTTTGGTCTGCTGCCTTTTCTTTTCTTTTGATTTTAGGCAAACCCATAAAGTGACAAGGCTTTACTCACCAACTTTCTACCTTGTGATGATTAAAGCCAGTAAAGCAACCTGGCACAATGCAAGTAGGAAAAATATTTGCACTGAGAGCAGACACTTCATCCACTATTGTACCTTTGGTTTACAGCACACATACCAGAACCTGCAGACATCTGGAAACCTGCATTTTCCCAAATCCACTGCCAATRGGCCTAAACACACCACAGGCATGTCTATACCCTCCATTTTCATGTGCACCACTTGTGAGTAAGTGAAATCTCACACATCTCTYGGAATGGCAAAGCACACCACTAGCCTTGCCCTTCACAGCTCCTTCTTGACAGAGACAGCATGTGCTGTAGGGCTCACCACCACAGCCCTGGATGTGCCTCAGCAGGGAAGCTCAGGCTTTCAAGCAAGGCTTAGGGACTTTCATCTGATCTCAGGGCATATATTTAAGCAGTTTCTCAAGGATGCTTTTCCCCCACATTGCTGATACCTCACCACACTACATCTCCATGGGCTGTGACAAGAGCCTGAATGCATGCTCTGCTTTTCCAGCTCCAGGACCAAGTGTAAAAGGAGCATGCCATATTTTTAATACATTGCTAGCTCCTGGCTCCACTCCCCTGCCACACCATTAAGGGCCTGCATGTCTTCAGTGTGACTCCCAGCTCCTGCTTGTCCGCGACCCTTTTTCAGTGTGATGACTCTGACGCAAGGTGCWGCTGCCAGGACCATGGGAACATATGGTGTCCATAGCCACAACCCTCTTCCCCTTTGCAGACTTAGGCAGGGGGAGGAAATGGGATGCTCCCYATCACCACTCATGCTGTTGCTGTCACAAGGCTGTGCCATCATGGCTATTTTATCCTGCCTGCTTGGGTAGAACTTGACTTCTGTTGGGAAGTTGAAAGTGCTGGCTCATGAGATAGAATGGCCAGGTAGCTGCCATGCAAAGTAGGGCATGAAAAGCCTTCACATTTCAAATGAGTAGCCTCCACATTTCCTYATGCAACTGCTTTATGTGTTTTGGGACTCCTAAAGAACTTCTTTCTTTCATCAGAATGTGATCACAAAATTTTGTTAGCAAGCTGTTCCTTTAATCTCCCAGCAGGTAGTATGCTGCATTTAGAGGTGTTTGGGGGTGTCTATGGATACTTGTGCCATACTGCACACAGAAGTTATAAGCAAAGCTGAGGGATTTTATCCCTCAAAAGTCTTTTTGCCAGGTGTGYTGCTCTGGATTTGAAAGCTGGCCTAACCAAGATGAAATTTAAGTCARAAGTATAGGATGAATAATCATTTCTGGGTGAGCATTTCTGCAGCAGCACGTGGAAAGAAAACACGCTTCTTGCATCTGCTGCTCCTGGCTACACAGCCATCACAGGAGCAGCCAGGTTGGCTGGGCCACCTCTCTCCACAGATAGCTAGCTGAAAGTCATCGGTTAGACAGCTGTTCCACATCTTGTCCTCCTTCCAGTCCAGATGTTCAGGGCACTGGACACTTAGAGCACCCTCCCTGTAAGGTATTTYTGCTACCCATGCAGGATGTAGCCCTCAAAAGCCTTTGGATGAAAGATGTTTGAGGAAAATGAACAGAAATTGCAACGAATATTTATTTGCTTGGTAGCCTTTGAGAATTTCTGAGAGGACGGAGATCCTGCTGTGCTAGGTGATGCGCTTGAATAGCAAACCAGCAATTTCCATTGTGCTCTTTCGCAGGAGCGAGAATTAGGGCAGTCCTTTCACCGTAATTTCCTTGACACATTTTAAATGCAGATATGCTGGCTTCTCTTTACACTTAGCTTGGTAAATACTGTTTGTGTCTCTATTTCAATGATGATTTTGTCTATTTATACCTCAACTTCGTATTCAATACAGAAAGAGAAAAAAAATCAACCATTCTTCCAACCTATCTAACGGATTGCACTAAGATAAAATGTTGCCCAAGTAAAGATAACAAAAAATGATTGTATTCAGGAAAATAATTTCAGAATTCAACTGAGATTAATAGAATGAAATAAGTTTATGTGGCATTTCCTTTTCATTTAATAGGAAAAAAACAACTTATTATTTATGATGTATGGGCTGTGACGTCAATGTTTTTTTTTCCATGTATGAAGCCCAAATTTTTTCAGCTAAGTAGTGTGTTGATTGGCATWCTTGGCCAAAAATACCTCTTCAGACATGATTTGGAGAGAGAAGGGATGGAATGGCCTTTTTGTACAGCTTGATGGATGTCTTTGGCATTTCAGTCTGAACAGTGAATACCATAAATCATGTCAGCAACACAGCCAGAACTCAAACCCCAAATGTATTGAAGCCCTAGGCCCAAATATTAACCACCCATTGAGAGTACTTCTGTGAGCTCATTTTGGTCTAAAGCACAATGGGTGAGAAGAAGTAATGGATGGTGGGCATAGCCTACACATCAGAAGATTCAAACACTCTAATAATTATTGACTGGCAAAGAGTGAGAAATAAGAGTGTTACACACAGTATTTCATGCAATTGATGGCAGAGCTCTGTCTGTCTATTTTCTGTTTGTCTTTCTGAGTGAGTCATGGAACCCATAGGCACACTTGAGCCCAGCTAGTCCCAGGTCACAGAGTTGTTCATTTCCTATGGGTTTTGTGGAAACAAGGGACTGGATGCAAAGGACTTAAAGTGCTGCCTGGCTAGAAGGTAAAGACTTCAGCCTGAGGAGGACACTGATTTGCTATTTGCAGCTGAAAGATTCAAAGGGTCACTCCTTACCCTTTGGAAGAGGAATTTAGATGGAAAAAGTAGAACCAGTTAAACCACTGTATTTTCAAAGTATCAGCCATATGGAAGGTGCAGAGAGATGCTGTGCATTCTTGCAGCACAAGMAGGGGAGAAGAACAGCATTAAGACAGTCTCGTTATTACACACCTCTCCTGTCAGGTGCATTAACCCAGTATTCACCTGTGAGCACTGATTTGCACAGCAGAGTCACTGCAGTGTCTTTGCTGAAGCTGCTGCTCTGTTGCACCATGCTGTGCACTCTCCAGAACACACCAAAAGKTTCCTCAAATACCTTCCAATCCCACCCCAGACACATATACAGCCACACTTCAGAGCATATGAGCCATATCTGCAGGATTTATGAGCCACAATTTACGTTTCCTTTTACTAAGTGCTAGAAGAAATACGAAAAAAAACACTGAATSGTGTAATTAAATGGAGGTCTGAGTTTTCAAGAAGACACTAGAGCTATCACAACCTTAATCTATAATTGCATTAATAGCAATTGGATAGTTTAACCTGCTGTAGCTCGCTAATTGCAAGCCTTGTTTCCTCTTTAAAAGAAGTTGGGGGATTTTAAGGCTTCCTGAAGGGCTGTCATTTCGACTCAACATCTGCATTTCTTTCCTTAATTCCAAAAAAGCAAGTTGACTTCATTAATACCTCAGCTGAGGAAACAGGGCATTTGCTCAGTGATGGGGGAACATGGGCTGTCTCAAATCTCTCTGAACCCCAGGGAGAGGCAGAAGGGGCAGAATGAGATGCATTGTTATCTCCTTCTTTGTCTTCTTCTTCCTTCTTTTTCTTATTTCCTTGGTCCCTCCTGAAGATGACTGGCTCTCACAGCATTGCTGGGACTCCATCTGTATTCATACAGAAATATTCATATGCACATTTGTATACATGTCTGTATGCAAGTGCACACACCTCTTCTTGCCATGGTCCTGCTGTTGCAGTGCAACCAGAGTGTCAAACTCCCCCTTATTTTGAAGTGACAGAAGTTCACTGAAAACAATGGAAAATACCCCAGAAATTTTTGTCTGCATGTTAAAAAATAGTTTTGTGCCCAAAGTTGTACCCTCCTACCCACATCATCTATGACATGTCAGTATCTTCAATTCCCTTATTCCCCCCACCCTGCAACAAATCACCTGGAATGACACTTCAGAGCATGAAGTTGATCCCCCTCTCAGCATGGATCAACCATCTCCCTTCATGACCCTCTCCTCAGAGCTGTCTTTTTTTAGGGTGCCCTCAATTTCTGAGGCTTTCAGAATTACCCTCTAAAAACAGCCATGTAGATAAGAGGGAATAGTGGTGTGATACAGATCTTCCTTATTGAAGACAGATCCAGTCTTCAGATTCTTTAATGCTTTTCAGCGTTATTTGCTCTGACATGACACAACCCGCCAAGGTAAGGTATTTTCAGTGAGGTGAGATATGTATTACCTCTACAGTACTTTGCACCTCCCTGGAATTTGCCTTTTCTGACATTTTAAAGCATCCAAGTAACATTATTTGTCATATACCTTCACTTTTTGAGCTCTGGTTGGGGCTAGAACTGCAAATCTGAAATGCATCAGAAAAAAATCAGTTGCTTTGATTATATGAGACTCTCAGTTCAAATTTTCAGTCCAAAGGAGGGCATGTATTTTGTTATGTTGTTTTCATGAGGAAAATTAAATCATCATAGGGAGTCAGAATCAGTTTTGAGAGCAAAAATAAAAACAACAAAATATTAAGAAGTAGACAATAAGTCTCAGTGGGAGCTCAGGATCCACTTCTTTTCTGAAGCCTTCTGTACTACTTCATAAAATGGCAGCTGTCCTGCAGCCAAGTCAGTCACCTTGAAAATTTCAGGGTTCAGCGCATAAGAATTGAACAGTTGTGTTTGCTGTCAGCTCTCATAAACAACTGACGGCTTTCAGAAGGTCTCCTAACAACGGGCCTGATCCTCATCTGATTAAAATTAAATTCTGGGTGGTGAAACCTAGTCAGACCCCCCCCACATCTGGGGGTCTAGCTCGCTGCACTCACGCCAATTACTGCATAAACATGCCTTCAGTTCAATAGAAAGTTTTGTTAAAAACATAGCCGAAGAGGTAGAAATAAATGGCTAATATTTTTTAACGAATTTACTGTTTTCTTTCTATAAATRATATTGGAGGTAATGAGGCTGCATTTTCTGAGTTTGCTGTCTTTGTAGAAGGCTTTGCTGTATTGCACCAGTAACACTGAACATTTCTTTGTAGTCATGGAATCAAACTGTTTGATTAATAGGAAACTAATTGCTTCACTCAAAACATATGATCTGGACATGGGTCTCACCAGTTCTTGCAAGAGCACTACTGCTCAGCTTCCACTCAGCCCGTACTGGAAAACAAATCCTACTGGCTAAATTATCTCCTCCTTTTTGTCCAGATACAGAGGTAAAAAAATGACCCTTTGATTTCCTAAGACTTCCTCTGATTTATCTTAAAGGCTTTTTTCCTTTGTTTGAGAGGGAAGGAGGGAGAAAAAGTGAATAGAGAATAAAAAAGCTAGAGGAATGCGGACGTGTAATATTGCAACYATTTCCTTGCTAGGAGGGTTTTTTAAATCTCCCTGACTCCTCCAAACAAGCAATTCATCTCTGCTGCTGTTGGGAAGAGCAGCTGAATTTCAGTTTCAGAAAAGCCCAGCATCGTTTGTGCACGCTGTTTCTTCCCTGGCTTGGTAGAAGAGGCACCAGCACTCTCGTGCCCACAGAGGCAGCCAGGCTGTGCCTGCCACCAGGTGCCACCTGCCAGGCAACAGCTCTCTGCCCCCCTGCAGCCATCCCACTGTGTGGGCTCAGAACACACATGCAAGGTTTCAATTCATGGATTTCAGGTCTAGGGGCAGAAAGTGTTGCCTGGTGAGCCACTCCAACCACCAGAGAGAGACTGAA